>NC_084559.2:965000-1265000 GCF_033978685.3 Nerophis lumbriciformis | reverse complement strand
ATCTGTCCCTGACACCCACATTTCAGGCTCTGGAAACGCTCCCCACCCACACTGCTTGGTGCCTCGTCTGACCTGCTGTGACGCAGATTACCATAGTAACTAGTAGGGTTCTACGGTATACGGGTATTAGTATAGTACTGCGATACTAATGAATCATATTCGGTACCATACCGCCTCTGAAAAGTATACCAGTCCGCCACACCCTAAGATTTTTGCTTAAAATAAAGCGAATAATGCAATTTTTTCTGGTCCCCTTTATTTAGAAAAGTTTTGAAAAGTACCTAAATAATATTGGTATCAGGACAACACTAGTCACTAAAATATCATGCAAAAGCGCACATTCCAAGCATTGATATACTTAGTATAGTTGAAGACTTACGGTCATTAGAAAACATGACTGCACATCATAATGGCAGCTACACTTTACATCTTAAACATCTAAAAAATCAGTGACGTGCAATCACTAGAGGCAGGTGAGGCGGGGCCTCACCTGCCATCATGGAAAGACAAAAAATGTAAAAAGCAAAAAAATTAATTAAATTGTTATATGTATGCAGTGATTATACTATAAAGTTATTTTCCATTTAATTTCACCAGTTTTAGATTATTTTTATTCAAAATCGCTGAATTTTCACATTTGCCGTTCAAATACTGAGAAGAGACGGTGCGGTGAACAGCAGCCAGTTGAGGCACGTCACTCAGTGCCTCAACATGGACGGACGGACTCGGCTAACTGCTGGCCTGCTGTGCAGTAAGACTGTATTGCTATATGAACTATATTATACATTTCCATAGTTTAGTTAGCAGAGGTATATAATGTACAGTGTATTTTGTCAACAACTGTATGTGTGTAACGTATTTCTTGTGCTGAGCGATCATAAAACGGCTGCAAAAGACGCACTGGCTGAGGCTCCAGTAGCCCCGCCTCCTGCACCCCCGCCGTAGAATTGTTGTATCAACTAAAGCCCACACTTAAACTTTCCACGTGCAAGATTGAATCTATTTAAAAAAGTTATTTCATAAGAAGCCAAAAAGTGCAAAAACAATAATGTTGGTGTTGGAGGAGTTGTGAATGACTGCAGGGCCACAACATTAGGTACACCTGCAGACTGCAGGTGTATCTAATTCACAACTCCTCCAACATGAACATTATTGTTTTTGCACTTTTTGGCTTCTTGTTAAATAACTTTTGTAACCTATTTTTATGGGCTTTCCTATTTGTGATGTTAAGTTCCTGTTATGCGCTGTTATACAGTATAAGCCTTGAGCTCTTATTTTGAAGGCGCCAAGAGCGGAAGTGATGACATGTTGTAGTGGAGCGGAGGTTTTTGAAAGAAGGTAAATAAAGTGGTCCTCGTGTAAACTGGAGCCTCCGTGTTTGTTATTTTGTAGTTTCATACAGTATAGGCGACATTTATAAACCCTCGGTTACACTTTTTTAAATAGATTCAATCTTGCACGTGGAAAGTTTAAGTGAGGGCTTTAGTTGATATAACACACCCGTCAGGGGGTGCATTAATCCAGCACAACAGCGGCGAATGGACTTTATTTATAAGTAAAGGTAAGACCATAATAACGTTTTTTTTATTAAATGTGCTTTTTTGTGTGCTACAGTTTGTATGTGTAAAGTTAAAGTTAAGTTAAAGTACCAATGATTGTCACACACACACTAGGTGTAATGAAATTTGTCCTCTGCATTTGACCCATCCCCTTGATCACCCCCTGGGAGGTGAGGGGAGCAGTGGGCAGCAGCGGCGCCGCGCCCGGGAATAATTTTTGGTGATTTAACCCCCAATTCCAAGCCTTGATGCTGAGTGCCAAGCAGGGAAGAATGCTGGTATGAGCTTTTAAACATAACCCGTTAACTGCTGCCAATCAAATGGTGAATAAGATACTCTTTAGGGTTCATATGTTTGTAAATCTGACTGTGATGAAGTCAGTGCCTCACCAGCCATCAACCTCACCGCACGTCACTGTAAAAAATAATATTTGGGAATGTCCGGCGGACCAGATTGAAAAGCTTAACGGGCCACATGTGGCCCCCGGGCTTTCATTTGCCCAGGTCTGGGTTAGTGCATGTGCCTCACAATACGAAGGTCCTGAGTAGTCCTGAGTTCAATCCCGGGCTCGGGATCTTTCTGTGTGGAGGTTGCATGTTCTCCCCGTGACTGCGTGGGTTCCCTCCGGGTACTCCGGCTTCCTCCCACCTCCAAAGACATGCACCTGGGGATAGGCCCCTCCCACCTCCAAAAACACACACCTGAGCATAGGTTGATTGGCAACACTAAATGGTCCCTAGTGTGTGAATGTTGTCTGTCTGTCTGTGTTGGCCCTGTGATGAGGTGGTGACTTGTCCAGGGTGTACCCCGCCTTTCCCCCCAAATGCAGCTGAGATACGCTCCAGCAACCCCCGCGACCGCGAAAAGGACATGCGGTATAAAATGGATGGATATTTACTCTCTCTTTCCTTCTCCCTCTCTTTCTCTCTCTATTGACACATTTGATACATGTTCATGTTAACTATTTCAATTAAACACTCAGGTTTTTTTAAGACAATGCAAAAATGGTAGTTAATACTCAACATCTCCATTTAGAATATATACAGAACATACTCAAGTACCTACTGCCATCTAGTGTACATAGTTTTTTTTCCATTCTAGAACAAAACATCTTATAATAACCTGCTTCATTTTTTATAATGTCAGGTTTTCATTTAAAATTATTTGTATGATTGTAGTTTGCGGTGGTGTAGACATGTACTGAAATTAATTGACATTGTCTTAATATGTTGGGTACTATGCATTGCCATGCAATCAAAATATAAAATTAAAAAATACTTTAAATGAACTATTGGTGTGAATATAGTCAAGTGAGACATAACTGCATGATAATTGTACAGGCCTATATAGGAAATGTATCATTGTAAATTAGACTCATTTTCCTATTGTTGACCAGTATTGGATTGGTCTTTAATGTAGAAATAGTACATCCCTGGCATCTGTTCCTTTTGGTTTGGACACCCCTCTTGAAATGTCACAGAAAAACAACCTTTTATTAGGCAAATAATTCCCCAGCATTTAGTATAGCTACTACTAGGGGGGGATAGTGAACAACAACAACTTGTAATACAAAACCCAAAACCAGTAAAGTTGGCACATTGTGTAATTCGTAAATAAAAACAGATTACAATGATTTGCAAATCCTTTTCAATTTATATTCAATTGAATAGACAGCAAAGACAAGATATTTAATGTTCGAACTGAGAAACTTAAATTTGTTGTGCAAATAATCATTAACTTAGAATAGAAATGTTGGCACAGGTGCATTTTTACCACTGTGTACATGGTAGAGATGCGCGGTTTGCGGGCACAACCGCGGATTATCCGCGGATCGGGCGGATGAAATTTTAAAAAATTAGATTTTATCCGCGGGTCGGGTCGGGCGGTTGAAATAAAATAAAAAAAAGATTTTAAATAGATTCAGGCGGGTGGCAGTTAAACCAATTGGGAAATATATATACATAGTTAAATGTTGTTACCCACATACGAAAAACGAGCAGGCACCTGCAGCATATGCCACAACAGAAGAAAAAAAAGAAAAGAGATGGACACTTTTTCGGAGCGGAGAAGGGACGCCTCGCCGGGGTCCGGGACCGAGGCCCCTTCCCCCGAGAGGGCCCCACCGGGAGCCGTAGCTGAGGCGATCCGCGAGAAGGGCCCGACGCACGTCCAGGGTCACCACCGCGCCCACCGCACCGACACCCCGCCTCGTCCGCCTTCGCCGCGGCCGGCGTCACGCGCAGCAGGTAAGCAGCTTACCTGCCCACCACCCCCGTGGCCGGGGGCTCGTAACAGGGGTCACTCCGCGCGCTCCGCCCGCGCAGCTTACCTGCCCGCCACCCCTGTTGCCGGGGGCGCGTAACAGGGGTCACTCCGCGCGCAGTGCACTCACGAAAGGGGTGGGGCTCACCCTGGTTGATATAGACAGCAGGACGGTGGCCATGGAAGTCGGAAGCCGCTAAGGAGTGTGAAACAACCCACCTGCCGAATCAACTAGCCCTGAAAATGGATGGCGCTGGAGCGTTGGGCCCATACCCGGCCGTCGCCGGCAGCGAGACGCGCTTGGAGGTGCGCTCAGCGCGGCTCCCATATGATTGCGCACTGGTGTGCGTCTGGGTCGTGACAGCGTGGCACGCGAATGTCTGTGCTGCATTGGATCAGTCTCCTTTCTTTAACAGGCAAAAGCTTTATAACCTCACCATACCTGCCAACTTTTGAAATCAGAAAAACCTAGTAGCCAGGGTCCAAGGTCCAGGACAAAGTCCTGGTGGAGGGTTCAGGGCTTCGCCCCCCGATGCAAAATGATTATTAGCATTCAGACAGGTTAAAATGTTGCTAAAACCATCACTTTTCTATCAGTCACAGTGACTTTTCAAAACAAAAATATTACAGCAAAAATCATATGGGTTGACTGACATGTTTATTCTGTAAGCTAACTTCAATAGTTTGAAATTATTTTGACAGTTAATGTATTTGCTATCCTGTCAACCTTTCACAAGACTTCAATTTGTTAATTGAAAGTATAAACAGTATAAACACTTTTTACAGTAAACAAATGGTAAAACAGTACTAAACAATTCCATTAAAAAATAAATTGGTGTCATTATTAACTTTCTGTCCAAGCTTGTATAATCTACTGCCTTGTTCAATTGTAAACAATATTCTGTGCCTAAAATTCACATTTCTATCACAATTATCATACTGTAAACATGGTAAGCTAACTTCATTAAAATTAATAGTCCTGTCAATAGCATGGAATTACAATTCAAATGTAGTTTTTTTGTAAGCCTTTCAAAAGAATTCAAAATATGAAAAATTAATGAAAATTAATTTAAGCCATCAGACACTTGAAAAGTGGCACATCACATCTCTAATGTAATCATTTTAACTTTTCAACAGAAATAGCACTGCAAAAATATTAAGGACATACTTCTGTATTTTGGTAGTTATGCTGTCAACATTTAACAAGATTTCTTCAACTTGGACTTGTTTTAAATGTTTTATGCCACTTCAAGTTGTCAAAGACGTGCTGTGAAATACAGCCGACAGGATTGCGCACCAAACACGAAGCAAGGCCAAAGCGCATGCATGGTGCAGGAGAACAAAGGACTTCTTTCATTTAAGGTTTGTGATAAACCATCAAACTCATTCGTTAAAAGGACTCTATAGTAATATAAAGCAAATTTTTCTGGACATTATCATGCAAGAAAAGTTTATTTTTGGGACCGCGATCACCGCGTAATGATTTTTAAAGGTTGCATTACAAACATTTAACTGTCCCATGTGATCAGCCAGTGCGATTGGAAGTCCATGCTCAATTATTGCCTCCGTAAATAAAACTTCGGCATTTATCACATCCAAAGAATCTGTTTGGGCGACGAAAAACGTTGAAAGTTTTCCACTTGTATCGCTAGCAACGGCATTAGATTTGTGTTTTTTTGTCCCAACGTGGTCTTTTACATCGCTAATTCCTCCGTGTCCGATCGAAAAATCTTGTCTGCACAAGGTGCAATTCGCGTAGTTTTCACCCTTTTTTTTTTTTTTAATTAATGAAAAACCGTATTTTTTATCACTGCAACCGTAACCCGGAATAGGTTGATGAAAACCGTACTAATTACGGGAAAACCGGAGTAGTTGGCAGGTATGCCTCACTAATGCCTTGCATCGTCTATATTAGATATATATAACAACGGGCGGATGGCGGGCGGGTGCAGGTCTGATCAAATGTTACATCGGGTGGATGGCGGATGGTTGACGACTTTCTGATGCGGTTGCGGATGAAATAATTGCCTATCCGCGCATCTCTAGTACATGGCCTTTCCTTTTAACAACACCCAGTAAACATTTGGGAACTGAGGAGACACATTTTTTAAGCTTCTCAGGTGGAATTCTTTCCCATTCTTGCTTGATGTACAGCTTAAATTGTTCAACAGTCCAGGGGTCTCCATTGTGGTATTTTAGGCTTCATAATGCGCCACACATTTTCAATGGGGGACAGGTCTGGACTACAGGCAGGCCAGTCTAGTACCCGCACTCTTTTACTAAGAAGCCACGCTGTTGTAACACGTGGCTTGGCATTGTCTTGCTGAAATAAGCAGGGGCGTCTATGATAACGTTGCTTGGATGGCAACATATGTTGCTCCAAAACCTGTATGTACCTTTCAGCATTAATGGTGCCTTCACAGATGTGGAAGTTACCCATGTCTTGGGCACTAATACACCCCCATACCATCACACCTTCAACTCTCACCGGATCGGTTCCCAGCCGAGCGTTCAGCGGCTGGAATGAGGATCAGCGTCTCCAAATCTGAGGCCATGGTTCTCAGCAGGTAACCGATGGTTTGTACAGTCAAGGTAGAGAACAAGACTCTGTCCCAGGTGGAGGAGTTTAAGTATCTTGGGGGGTCTTGTTCACAGAGTGAGGGAAAGATGGAGAAGGAAATCAGCCGGAGAATGGGAGCAGCTGGGGCAGCGTTGCGGTCTCTCTGCCGAACTGTTGTGACCAAACGAGAGCTGAGCCAGAAGGCAACAGGTCGGGTATTGAGGAACTTACATTTATGAATATAAAACTTAGCCAATAGTATAATAAGGTTGCAAAGGTAAAATTCATTTTCAAATTTGTTTTATTTCAGTGTAAATCCAAATAGCACATCTTTTTTTTTTTTTAAAAAAGCACATATTTTTCATGAATATTGTCCAGGATGAAGAACTCGACACCATAGACATCTTATAAGTAGACGCAGCATTGGCTGCTGTGACGCGAGAAATTCGGCCGCCATCTTGAAGTGGTGATGAGGAGCCGGCGAGCAGCCTAAACTGACAGTTGGCAGGTAGAAAACAAAGATGCTAAACTGACAGTTGACAGGTAGAAAACAAAGATGCTGAACTGACAGTTGACAGGTAGAAAACAAAGATGCTAAACTGACAGTTGACAGGTAGAAAACAAAGATGCTAAACTGACAGTTGACAGGTAGAAAACAAAGATGCTAAACTGACAGTTGACAGGTAGAAAACAAAGATGCTAAACTGACAGTTGAAAGGCAGAAACAAAGATGCTAAACTGACAGTTGACAGGTAGAAAAAGAAGATGCTAAACTGACAGTTGACAGGTAGAAAACAAAGATGCTAAACTGACAGTTGACAGGTAGAAAACAAAGATGCTAAACTGACAGTTGACAGTTAGAAAACAAAGATGCTAAACTGACAGTTGACAGTTAGAAAACAAAGATGCTAAACTGACAGTTGACAGGTAGAAAACAAAGATGCTAAACTGACAGTTGACAGGTAGAAAACAAAGATGCTAAACTGACAGTTGACAGGTAGAAAACAAAGATGCTAAACTGACAGTTGACAGGCAGAAAACAAAGATGCTAAACTGACAGTTGACAGGCAGAAAACAAAGATGCTAAACTGACAGTTGACAGGCAGAAAACAAAGATGCTAAACTGACAGTTGACAGGTAGAAAAAAAAGATGCTAAACTGACAGTTGACAGGTAGAAAACAAAGATGCTAAACTGACAGTTGACAGGTAGAAAACAAAGATGCTAAACTGACAGTTGACAGGCAGAAAACAAAGATGCTAAACTGACAGTTGACAGGTAGAAAATAAAGATGCTAAACTGACAGTTGACAGGCAGAAAACAAAGATGCTAAACTGACAGTTGACAGGTAGAAAACAAAGATGCTAAACTGACAGTTGACAGGTAGAAAACAAAGATGCTAAACTGACAGTTGACAGGTAGAAAACAAAGATGCTAAACTGACAGTTGACAGGTAGAAAACAAAGATGCTAAACTGACAGTTGACAGGCAGAAAACAAAGATGCTAAACTGACAGTTGACAGGTAGAAAACAAAGATGCTAAACTGACAGTTGACAGGCAGAAAACAAAGATGCTAAACTTACAGTTTACAGGTAGAAGACAAAGATGCTAAACTGACAGTTGACAGGTAGAAAACAAAGATGCTAAACTGACAGTTGACAGGCGGAAAACAAAGATGCTAAACTGACAGTTGACAGGTAGAAAACAAAGATGCTAAACTGACAGTTGACAGGTAGAAAACAAAGATGCTAAACTGACAGTTGACAGGCAGAAAACAAAGATGCTAAACTGACAGTTGACAGGCAGAAAACAAAGATGCTAAACTGACAGTTGACAGGCGGAAAACAAAGATGCTAAACTGACAGTTGACAGGTAGAAAACAAAGATGCTAAACTGACAGTTGACAGGCAGAAAACAAAGATGCTAAACTGACAGTTGACGGGTAGAAAACAAAGATGCTAAACTGACAGTTGACAGGTAGAAAACAAAGATGCTAAACTGACAGTTGACAGGCAGAAAACAAAGATGCCGGGCTGGTGTTCAGCGTTTTCCTGCTCAAATAAGCGCACTGTTGAAAATAGGAATCGGGGGATTACTTTTCACAAGTAAGATTTAACATTAACGTACTATTGGTTGTATGTTGTGAAAAGAATATTACCACAGAGTTGAGAAGGAGCAAAGATCTTCAATAGTACTGAAATGGTAGCCGCTAGCAAACAAGAGTATGACCATAATAGAATTGCTTGTCAATGAAATTAATTAAATTATTTTGTCAGAATCCACCAAAATGCTTAATTTCCTAAAACAAAATTCACCAGTCACCACTGATTATGATGCATTCTCATTTTAGGCAAAGTATAAGACAATACTTTCTTAACAGTATACATGTAACCAGGAATAAGTCTTCAAGTAACAATATTCAAATACTAACATTGTTGGGTAAGACAGAATTTGGTTTTATTCTGAATCCAGTGAAACAGATTGGTGGTTTTAGCTGGTATAAAGACTTTCAGGTGTTTATATATGTTTATGTTGAAGTATTTGGCAGACGCTTTTATCCAAAGCGACATACATAAAAAAATACATATAAAACAATCACTGTAATCATTTAAGGGAAGAATGTAATAGAAAATATCAATACAAAGTGTCAAGACAGAATAAACTCTCTGCTGCTGCAGCAACAGAGATACAGTCTATAAGATATATAGATATCTAATGTGTCTATAAGATGTATAGATATCTAATGTGCTCTTTTCATCCGACGCAAAAAGTGCATGCGCTGCTGAGCTCTTTTTACCAGTGTGTAGGGGCCAGGTTATATCATACTTGCCAACCCTCCCGGATTTTCAGGGAGACTCCCAAAATTCAGCGCCTCTCCCGAAAACCTCCCGGGACAATTTTTCTCCCGAAAATCTCTCGAAATTCAGGCTTAGCTGGAGGCCACGCCCCCTCCAGCTCCATGCGGACCTGAGTCCGCTTTCCCACGATATAAACAGTGTGCCTGACCAAACACATTATAACTGTAGAATGATGGAGGGCGAGTTCTTGGTTTCTTATGTGGGTTTATTGTTAGGCAGTTTCATTAACGTCCTCCCAGCGCGGTAACAACACACAACAACAGCAGTCATGTTTTTGTCTACCGTAAAGCAGTTTGTCTGCCGTCAGGCCCGGCCCTAACCAATCTGGCGCCCTAGGCAAGATTTTAGGTGGCGCCCCCCCACATCGGCAGTGAAGTGTATATACTCACAAGAACCCGAATAGCTTTGTCTTTGACCTTTTTTTTTTTTTACTTGCAACTGTACCTAATATATAAAGGGGTGGAAAAGTGACTATTACCTGCAGGGCAAACATTAGCTAACCAGAAGGCAATAACAATGTAAACAAAAAACACCTGCTTAAAAGATCTAATACAAATGTCCCTGGGGAATGTAAGGTGGGAGTACTGTAATTACCTAACGTTACATTATTATTTTCCATAACAATTTAGCCCCCTCCACAATATTAACCCGACGTTAAAACAGAACTCGCTATTTATTGATTAGCAATTGCCGAATCATGTAGCATTAGCTTAATGCTAAAAAGCCAGGTTACTATCACATTCTGTAACAGACAAATAATTTCATGTTCGGCTCACCTACCTGCTACCGCTGTCTTTTCTCGTTTCTCCTTCTCTTCTTTTCTCTTTTTTCTTCCCTGGGCACCTGACAGTTTTGGCCGTTTTGACATCTTGTGTTGATTTTTTGATGTGGTGACGTCCAAAAAGAGTCATGATACGGGAAGGGAGGGGGCGCACCGTGCGGGGGGAGGAGGGGGGGCGTAATGTTGTAACAAATAATATTTCTATTAAATAGGCTTTACTTTGCATTTTAATTAACGTGGGATTATTTTTTGTATTTAGAAATAGTACCAACTTTTATTGATTTATTTATTTTTTTTCTCCAACATTTGTGGCACTGGCGTGGCGCCCCCTAATGGACGGCGCCCTTAGCATTTGCCTATACGGCCTATGCCACGGGCCGGCCCTGTCTGCCGTAAACAGCAATGTTGTGACACTCTTAAACAGGACAATACTGCCATCTATAACATCAATAACATATACGGCTTTTAAAGAGTGCAGTGCACAACTGCGCACACAACAAGGAGACGAAGCAGAAGAACGAGGAAGATACAGCCATGGCGACGCCGACGACGAGTAAAATGAAGAAATACGCTTTGTTGCACCTTTCCTGCCTGAGTCCGGCGATTAGTTGCAAATCTTGCTTTATTGATTGCTTGCACACAGCCAATCCAACACAAAACAAACTAGTCCCCGCCCGCACTCACGCTACCGCTCCCTCTCTTCTCTCGCCCACACACTCACTGACGTCACTCACCTCACATGCTCACCTATTAAAGGGCCACACACACACACATACGCTACTCTCATAACAGCTTGTAAGTTCCAAACCGCAGCTGCGAATGGACCTGGATAGCCTCCGGGAAGAAGTAGTGGACTACCAAGTGCTTGGGACTGAAGATCTTCCTCAGGAAGCAAAGATTGACCGGTTTTGGGCCATGCTAGGGAGAGATGGAAGATTCCAGACTCTAATGCATTTGATGAAAGCACTTTTGTGCGTGCCACACATCAATGCATCATCAGAGAGGGTGTTCAGCATGGGTAGAAAAATAGTGACGGAGAATAGAACAAGGATGAACAATTCAACCCTTAACTCAACAAGATAATAATAACTGGGATTTATATAGCGCTTTTCTAAGTACCCAAAGTCGCTTTACATGTAGAACCCATCATTCGTTCACACCTGGTGGTGGTAAGCTACTTTCATAGCCACAGCTGCCCTGGGGTAGACTGACGGAAGCGTGGCTGCAATTTGCGCCAACGGCCCCTCCGACCACCACCTATCATTCATCATTCAATTCACCGGTGTGAGTGGCACCGGGGGCAAAGGGTGAAGTGTCCCGCCCAAGGACACAACGGCAGCGATTTTTGGATGGTAAGAGGCGGGGAGCGAACCTGCAACCCTCAGGTTTCTGGCACGGTTGCTCTACCCACTACGCCATGCCACACCGAGATGAGTGTTATGTGTGTGTATATGTGTAAATAAATGAACACTGAAATTCAAGTATTTCTTTTATTTATATATACATATATATAGTAAAATAAATGTCTGTCTATCTGTGTTGGCCCTGCGATGAGGTGGCGACTTGTCCAGGGTGTACCCCGCCTGCCGCCCGATTGTAGCTGAGATAGGCTCCAGCGCCCCCCGCGACCCCAAAAGGGAATAAGCGGTAGAAAATGGATGGATGGATGGATATATATATATATATATATATATATATAGCTAGAATTCACTGAAAGTCAAGTATTTCTTATATATATATATATATATATATATATATATATATATATATATATATATATGAAATACTTGACTTATATATATATATATATATATATATATATGTGAAATACTTGACTTGGTGAATTCTAGCTGTAAATATACTCCTCCCTTCTTAACCACGCCCCCTACCATGCCCACTCCACCCCCCTACCCCCACCTCCCGAAATCGGAGGTCTCAAGGTTGGCAAGTATTGGTTATGTTTATCAGTTATCTGCACCCCCAGGAACTTGGTGCTGCTTACTTATAGCATATAAGAATATTATATTACTGTTAAGCAAACTATGAATAATAAAACACGCCAAAACATGTGTCCTTTATCATAGCTACACGTACGACAAAAAAAACGCGTGAAAATCAGTGGTATTCAGTGAGGTAAAATGAATTAAATGCGCTGACAGTTCATTGCTCCTGCCTAGTGATGGGTCCGGCAACACCGATGCATCGGCGCATGCGTCGAGCTCATAGAGCAAAACCCTGTGTCGGTGCGCGTACCGCTTTTAGAAAGTCACGTGACCGATCATGAGCTGTTTTGGTCACGTGACCGATACGCCAACTGTGTCGCACTGACGCCTCCTCTGTGCCCTGTGAGCGGGTCTTTTCTACAGCCGGAGAAATAATAACTAAGAAGAGAAATCGTCTAAAATGTAATACGTCGGAAAAACTTTTCTTTTTTTTTATAAAAATGTGTAAAAAAATAAAATTAAAACAATTCCCAGTCCACAATCATCCACAACACGTTCTCTTAGATTTCCATGTTATGATACATGTTCACATTATTTATTGACTGTATCTAAAAAAGATAAAAATATATTTTTATTTAAATGAAGATATGAAATAATCCTAAATGAAATACAATGACTTGGTTTATATTATTGTATATACTAGGGCAGGGGTCACCAACGCGGTGCCCGCGGTCACCAGGTAGCCCGTAAGGACCAGATCAGTCGCCCGCTGGCCTGTTCTAAAAATAGCTCAAAGAGCAGCACTTACCAGTGAGCTGCCTCTATTTTTTAAATTTTATTTATTTACTATCAAGCTGGTCTCGCTTTGCTCGACATTTTTAATTCTAAAAGAGACAAAACTCAAATAGAATTTGAAAATCCAAGAAAATATTTTAAAGACTTGGTCTTCACTTGGAATAAGCGGTAGAAAATGGATGGATGGATGGGTCTTCACTTGTTTAAATAAATTCATTTATTTTTTTACTTTGCTTCTTATTACTTTTAGAAATACAATTTTAGAGAAAAAACACAACCTTAAAAATGATTTTAGGATTTTTAAACAAATATACCTTTTTACCTTTTAAATTTCTTCCTCTTCTTTCCTGACAATTTAAATCAATGTTCAAGTAAAAAAAAAAAATTTTTTAATTGTAAAGAATAATAATTTTAGTTTCTGTTTTTTCGACGAAGAATATTTGTGAAATATTTCTTCAAACTTACTATGATTAAAATTCATAAAAATTATTCTGGAAAATCTGTAGAATCAAATTTAAATCTTATTTCAAAGTATTTTGAATTTCTTTTAACATTTTTGTTCTGGAAAATCTAGAAGAAATATTGATTTGTCTTTGTTAGAAATATAGCTTGGTCCAATTTGTTAAATATTCTAACAAAGTGCAGATTGGATTTTAACCAATTTAAAACATGTCATCAAAATTCTAAAATGTATCTTAATCAGGAAAAATTACTAATGATGTTCCAAAAATTCTTTTTTTTTAATTTTTTCAAAAAGATTCAAATAAGCTAGTTTTTCTCTTCTTTTTGTCGGTTGAATTTTGAATTTTAAAGAGTCGAAATTGAAGATAAACTATGTTTCAAAATTTTATTTTAAATGTTTTCGTGTTTTCTCCTCTTTTAAACCGTTCAATTAAGTGTTTTTTTCATCATTTATTCTCTACAAAAAACCTTCCGTAAAAGGGAAAAAAAATGTACGACGGAATGACAGACAGAAATACCCATTTTTTTATATATATAAAATGTATTTATTTAGCTATTCTTGTTTAAATCACACTTACGTGTAACTTACAAATGACAATATATTTATTTATTTAAGTGTGTATCAAACTGGTAGCCCTTCGCATTAATCAGTACCCAAGAAGTAGTTTTTGGTTTCAAAAAACTTGGTGACCCCTGTACTAGGGCATCAAATCAGTGTCAGTTGAGTCGGTCCATAGGTTGCCTGTAGGGATTTTTAATGTCCAGCAGATGTCAGTATTTAGTGACACAGTATCGACACAGTATCAATACAGTTTTGCAATGTGTCGAAACGCTTCATGACGCCTCATCAACCCATCACTACTCCTGCCAAATGAATTGCACTGAGTGGAGCGGATCACCACTCCAAGATGGCGGCCCCGCGTCTCGTCAGCGCCAGTAGGCAGTAGCGCTCGATGCTGCGTCTACTTATAAGATGTCTATGTGTGGCGGTGCCATGACTGGCCCTGAACGTCACATTTGACTGACAGCTTCCTTAACCAATCAGCAAAGAAGCCGGTGGTGAGAGGCGGAGCCTGTGTCGAGGCTTCGCGGTTGTCTGGTCTCGCACTGTTTCAAGATGGCGGCACCGCAAACGAGGCAGGGACGCGGTGTGAGTTTTATATAATGCAGATAGAAACGGTGCACCGCATTCAACAAGACGCCTCTTGTGTTATATGTATTGGTGAGTATTTTACGCTCGTTCCCACTTAAACACGTCGAGGTTAGGCACTGTTGTGATGAAACTAGACTAGGGCATAGCCACTTAGCATTGACGCTACTGATAGCGCGGCCCTCTATGTGCTTCATTACAGAAATATTAGTCCATTTGGAGTGTTAGTAAGACTATTAGTAGTATTTCGCAGCTATACAGTGTATTGAATAGGTTGTACCACCGATTTATCCTCTGCATTTGACTTGTTCCACCCCTTGGGAGGTGAGGGGAGCAGTGAGCAGCAGCGGTGGCTGCGCTCGGGAATCGTTTTGGTGATTTAACCCCCAATTCCAACCCTTGATGCTGAGTGTAAAGCAGGGAGGTAGTAAGTCCCATTTTTTTTAGTCTTTGGTAGGGCTGGGCGATATGGCCTTTTATTAATATCCCAAGATATCCAAGGAATTGAGAATGCCAATCAGCAGTGTTCAAACGCTGATTAAGAAGTGGAAAATGAGGGATTCAAGTAGACCAGCAAAGATTTCAGCCACAACTGCCGGGAAAATTGTTCGAGTTGCAAAGAAAAATCCACAAATAACTTCAGCTGAAATACAGGACTCTCTGAAAAATTGTGGTTTCAAGATGCACAATAAGGAGGCACTTGAAGAAAAATGGGCTGCATGGTCGAGAGCTGCAGCAACGCACCTCCTTTACGGCAGCGGTCGCAACGTTCTTAAAGCAACCGCAGCACATACATATATATATATATATATATATATACAACATATATGACATCTCCCTTTTTTAACTTTTGTTTTTCTTTCCTTGTAAACAAAACAAAATGACACTGTATATGTGTTGTCTGTCTAATTATGAATAATGCAGACGAGGCGTGTTGGCTGAGTTCTTGACGTTTACTTTCACAGCGTGCTCATAACCTCATTCTTAGCTGCCGGCGTGACGACATGCAACAACACTTTTCGGAGATACCGCGCATGCTCGTCACTCCCGTTGCATGCTGGGTAGTGTAGTTGTTGTATTCCCTTGCTCACAACATCACATCTTTCCCCCTATAAAGAAATAATGTTAACTCAAAGTATTTCTTTTTTTAGCTTTAACTTTTCATTTTTTGGCATTGTAACCACATTTGCAAACAACTTTTCTCTTCATAGAATTGTCTTTCAAGGTAAAGGTCGGCAACCTTTACCAGTCAAAGAGCCATTTTGACCAGTTTCAGAAATTATAGAAAACAATGGGAGCCGCAAAAAATTTTTGAAATTTTAAATGAATTAACACTGCATACGAAGTTTTTTTTTTTTCTTCTTTGTGCTATGTAAAACCAGGTGTCTCAGACACGCTGATCACCCCTTTATGTGGAATTTGAAAGCTGGTGTGGCACGCAGGTTTTAATTGATTGGCGCTTGTCAGCGTCATGCGTGCCGTGATGGCACAGCATATAGCAGCTATTACAGTCAGCGTGCTTGATCAGCCACACGTTGAATGGAGCTTCCGCTTTACTCATGTAGGTAACAGCAAGGCATACTTGGTCAACAACCACACAGCTCACACTGACGGTGGCGGTATAAAAAAAAAAAAAAACTTTAACACTCTTACTAATAATGCGCCACACTGTGAACCCACACCAAACAAGAATGACAAACACATTTCGGGACAACATCTGCACCGTAACACAACATAAACACAACAGGACAAATACCCAGAATCCCATACAGCCCTAAATCTTCCGGGATACATTATCCCCCCCCCCCCCGCTACCAAACACCGCCCACCTCAACCGACGCACAGAGAAGGGGGGATGGGGGGGTTGATGTGTGAGGGAGCAGGGTTGGGGTGGGGTTTGGTGGTAGCAGGGGTGTTGTGTTTATGTTGTGTTAAGGTGCAGATGTTCTCCCAAAATGTGTTTGTCATTCTTGTTTGGTTTTGGTTTCAATGTGTGGCGCATTATAGTAAGACTGTTAAAGTTGTTTTATATGACCACCGTGTAACCTGTGTGGCTGTTGACCAAGTATGCCTTGCTGTCACGTACGTGTGCAAGCAAAAGATGTATATTGTATAACAAGTGTTGGGCTGGTACTCTGTCAATACAGATTGTAGAGGGCGCCAAATGCTGTACCATCATAGCACGCCCTTATTATAGCCGTAAGGGTGAAAGTCGGGGAATATTAATCCCGGGAGTTTTCTGCGAGAGGCACTGAATTCCGGAAGTCTCACGGGAAAATTGGGGGGTTCAGCAAGTAAGCTGCTGAGCCGCATCAAAGTGATCAAAGAGCCACATGCGGCTCCGGAGCCGCGGGTTGCTGACCCCTGACCTAAAGTGATCATAGAGACAGGTTTTTTTTGTGTTACTGTATATATTTGTTTTTCTGAAAAATCCCACTTAATATACTTTGGGTAACAACAGTCAATATTTATTTATTTTATTTTATTTTTTAGGGGAGTAACAGTCAATATTTATTAATTTATTAGATTTTTTTTTCTTATATAATAAAAGTGAGCTTTTGTTAAACCAAATATTGTGTTTTTTTCCATATACAACAACCTATCTGGACTCGATAAGAGAATCAATAAGGAATCGGTTCGATAAGAGGATTCGATAATAGGCTCGAACTCGATAATTTCTTATCAAACATCATCCCTACCCATTACCTCCCTGCTTGGCACTCAGCATCAAGGGTTGGAATTGGGGGTTAAATCACCAAAATGATTCCCGGGCGCGGCCACCGTTCACTGCTCCCCTCACCTCCCAGGTGGTGAACAAGGGGATGGGTCAAATGCAGAGGTAATTTCACCACACCTAGTGTGTGTGTGACAATCATTGCTACTTTAACTTTATATTTGAGAAGGCATGCTTGCTGACGTCTGGTCCAATCTTTTTTCCCTAGCTGCCAGAGGACTCCACAGGAGGACGTCGCCTAGGTTTTCACATTAGACTGAATGCATTGTGATTTCCAATAATTGAGACAGTGATTCTGAAAGCTGTCTACATTAATGAAAAGAACAATGTAGTCAGCTTAGCCTGTCCATCTCTGATACAAGCCCTATTCTGGAATGTGCTTCTGCATGCATTCTGGTTGTGTCGTCAGGGTATAGTGTGAGCTAATTTATACGATTTTTGAAAAGGTTTGAATTCCACATAAGAAAATGGAGCTAGATGACGTTCTACCCCCTCTCCCTTTGGAGCCCCCCAATGATTTTGGCCAAACTGAGGGCCAAGCACCTCCACCACCTCCCCTGCAAACGTCCAGTGACGCAGAGGTAATGGACGTTAGCTCTGGTGGTGATGGATACATATGCACCCCAGGGGAAGGGGACATCGAACCACCGCAGCCCCTCGACATTGGCACAGTTGCTTTCTGTAGCCAGCCCTCGAACGAGGTCACTTACAACCCGCCGTGCCCCAAAACGGGCCGCCACGCGCCCCCCGTCAACAAGTTTCTTCCAAACCTCAAGCTGCTTCGAGACGTTAAGATTCGCGTCAGCTTCACCGAAAGCAGCAGTAGCAAAGACAGGAAGGTTTTATATACAGGCGAAGGGCAAGAGCGGCGTGCCGACGACGCTTTAGAAAACCTCAATGGTGAGTTGGATTTCTCAAGTGATCAGGAGGTCGCTGAGGGTAGCTCGGCAATGGCATTCGGAGCGAGTAGGGTTGAGGAAGCGCAGGTAGACCTTGAGGACAAAGTAGAGTACGCTGTCCTAGATGAGTTGGATGACCTCTATGAGAATTTTGTCAATAATGAAGATGGAGAGAATGGCGGTTTTAAATCTGAGGTCATAATTCAGCAAGAGCAAGCAGATGATGAGGCCATGGCTTTCTCGTATGAGGTATGTCTGCTCTATTTCCTTCCAGTGTTTGTCAGTATGTTTCCTCTTAAATACAGCACACACAGGGCCTGATTTACTACATGTTTGAGTGTACCGTATTTTTCGGAGTTTAAAATATATAGTCAATATACCACAGTTTCATTTTATTGATCATAAAAAATAAAGATAACTACCGTATTTTTCGGACTATAAGTCGCAGTTTTTTTCATAGTTCAGCCGGGGGTGCGACTTATACTCAGGAGCTACTTATGTGTGAAATTATTAACACATTAGCGTAAAATATCAAATAATATTATTTATCTCATTCACGTAAGAGACTAGACGTATAAGATTTCATGGGATTTAGCGATTAGGAGTGACAGATTGTTTGGTAAACGTATAGCATGTTCTATATGTTATAGTTATTTGAATGACTCTTACCATAATATGTTACGTTAACATACCAGTTGGTTATTTATGCCTCATATAACGTACACTTCCTCAGAACATACAAATCCTTTATTTATTGAATCAAAAATACTGAAATTCTACGACATAGTGAATTTGCAAACAGCTAAAATTATACACAAAGCAAACTATAACCTGCTACCCAAGAATATACAACAATTCTTCTCAAAAAAAGAGGAGAAATATAATCTTAGAGAGAAATGTAATTTAAAACATTTGTATGCACGTACAACGCTTAAGACCTTCAGTATATCAGTATGTGGAATTAAATTATGGAATGGATTAAGCAAAGCAATCAAACAATGTACTAATATGATTCACTTCAAGAAACTCTTCAAACTTAAAGTGTTTACAAAGTACAAAGAAGAACAACCATGATAAACATTCTGAATTTATTTAATTCATCCATTCTTTCACTCTCAAAATAATCTTACTTATCTCATCATATGAAATATGACTTACCGTATTTTCCGCACCATAAGCCGCCCTGGGTTATAAGCCGCGCCTTCAATGAACGGCATATTTCAAAACTTTGTCCACCTATAAGCCGCCCCGTGTTATAAGCCGCATCTAACTGCGCTAAAGGAATGACAAAAAAACAGTCGGATAGGTCAGTCAAACTTTAATAATATATTAAAACCAGCGTGATGTGGGCGCGCATGGAGTCGTATATCAACATGGACGGAGCTGCGTGAAAAAAGCCACCCGGCCTCTTCGCGTAAACTTACCTTAACCACTCGCTCATCTTTTCTTCATCCATCCATCCCTTCGAGTTAGCTTTTATGATGACGCCGGCTGGAAAGGTCTCTTTTGGCAAGGTCTTCCTTTTGAATATCACCATGGGTGGAAGTTTCTGGCCATTAGCATGGCAAGCTAGAACCACAGTGAAGGATGACTTCTCATTCCCTGTGGTGCGAATATTCACCGTACGTGCTCCCGTTGTATCCACAGTGCGGTTCACAGGAATATCAAAAGTCAGTGGAACCTCGTCCATGTTGATAATGTTCTCTGGCCGGATCTTTTTTTCAGCTATCTTGTTTTTACAATATGCACGGAAAGTAGCCAGCTTTTCTTGAAAGTCTTTAGGCAGTTGCTGTGAAATAGTAGTCCGTGTGCGGATGGAGAGATTGCGTCTTTTCATGAACCGGAAACCTGTCGCTTAGTAGGAGCCATTTTGTGGTCTTTACAGATGTAAACACACAAAGGAAATGAAACGTAATATCCGCGCGCTTCTTCTTCTTCTACGCGGGCGGGTGGTTGCTTACAGTAGAAGAAGAAGCGCTTCCTGTTCTATGGGGGCGGGTGCTTACCTTGGCGGTTGCTTGCGTAGAAGAAGAAGCACTTCCTCTTCTACGGGGAAAAAAGATGGCGGCTGTTTACCGTAGTTGCGAGACCGAAACTTTATGAAAATGAATCTTAATATTAATCCATATATAAAGCGCACCGGGTTATAAGCCGCACTGTCAGCTTTTGAGTAAATTTGTGGTTTTTAGGTGCGGCTAATAGTGCGGAAAATACGGTACTTCACCAATTATTATTTATTTATTTATTTTTATTGTGATTACTTATGGAGTATATTGTGAATAAATTGAGAACAGGAAATGAACTAAAGTTTTGGCAACTGTTATGTAAAAGAAAAGGGGTAGGATTAAATAAGCTCTGCTTCTTCCTACTCCTTTTCGAACATGTTGAAACGAGAAACTGGAAATTGTGATGTATCATGTTGTATGCTTGCATGTTCGAAATAAACTCCAACTCAACTCAACTTCTCTGTGAGCGCTTTGAGTATCTAATAATAGAAAAGCGCGATATAAAATCTAATCCATTATTAATATTATTATTATACAAGTCACAATAGCAATCTTGGAGAGAAAAATCGCAATTAGTTTTTTTGCAGTTTTTCAGGCCACCGCCGAGTTTGTAATTTGGCAGCAATTAGCACAGGCGTGCAGTTTATTCAGCAACAACTGGCTGCTATAAAAATTCAAATGGAAAGTGATGATAAAAATAAAGTGTGGGCCCATACATTAATGTCAATTTCAACATGCACAGGTTGGAAAGTAAATGAGATGATTGTGGTATGGCATGTGTAAAAATGTCGGTGTGACGTGACAAAGTAAAGAAAAGGTTTAGCCCATACGTTGGTGCTATTTTCTGTATTTCCAGGCAGTAAATGTAGAGTGTGTTCTGTCTTCATGATTTTAATTGATGATGATTGTTGTTGGAATATTTTTCTTCACCCTGATGCTTTTGACCCATCTTTCTACCAACCTTAACGTTCCGCTTCCAGGAGGAGTTTGACAATGATGTCGATGCCTTGTTGGAGGAGGGAATGCCAGTCCCAAAAAAGATGCGTCTGGCAGAAGACAAGAATGTTGGTGACAGTGATCACCAGTCAGATGAAGAAGGTGGTGTTCAGCCCATGATGACCAAAATTAAAACTGTCCTTAAAAGTAAGTGCAGATATAAAATTATCTTTACATGTATACAGTCATTTATTGTATCACATGACTTTTCAAAATATGGGTCTTAACTAGGGCTGGGCAATTTTAAGGCCATATCGCGATACACGATTATAATGATTCTATGTGTCTACATTAAAACATTCTTCTTCATACTGCATTAATATATGCTACTTTAAAACTTTCATGCAAAGAAAGAAATCACAACTAAAAAAAATCCCTATTTTTTTCATACGGTGTTGATCTGAAAATGTTTGCCTTGGCATTTTGATGGTGTGGCACCGAATGGAGATGTTGACATGCGGAGTAAGCACTCTTCATTCTCTAGCAGGTGACTTTTCAAATGATGCTACATATTAGCAGTAATGCTACTTTTTATAGCAATGCTTTTTCCCCACACTTGACAAATTACAGTTGTCTGTTCGACATATTCCCGCTTGAAGCCAAACCACCGCCAGGTGATGGACCCCCTGCTGTTTTTTGGGGGAATTAATTATTCATTTGTTACCAGATTCGCACCTTCTCTCTCTCTCTCGTATTACCACTCGCACGACTGCGCTAGCATCACAGCTTACGTTACCTATGCTGCTACCTTTTTGCTGCGCAAGGGCATATACGCGTGTGACGTTTGTAAGAAGGTGCGCTTGTCTGTCTGTGAGAAGGAGACACAGGAAAGAGCGAGGAAAGCCTGTAGTGTAACGCCAGCAGCTAAAAGCAACTGCGTGAGAACGTATATTCTCGAATATCCCGATATAGTCATTTTCTATATCGCACAGAGACAACCCCGCGATATATCGCCCAGCCCTAGTCTTGACCTTTTTTTTCTTTTGAGAGCTACTAAATGAAAATGGCCAAGAGCTGCATTTATGTTTGGTTTTTTTCAACCCAAACAAACTAAACTTGTTTTGGTCTGTACATAAACACTAATGTGTCCTCAACTCACATTTAGCATGTGTTATTGTCAATTGCTGTCAAACGGTTACTTAAAAAAATCTAATTATCTTTAAAATGGACTCAAATATTTTGGCACAAATGTATTTGTGTTGTCATAATGTCATACACAAATTAAAAGAACAACGTTTTCCTTAAATGCTCGTTATTTATTTGCTTGAAACTCAATAAGTCTTATCTCCATTCCTGTCTTTGTATTTTTAAGCCAAATTTGCCTCATTCATCTTTTGCACTGGCCTATGCATTGACCTGATCACTGACTATATTTGTAGCAACCTGTGCTACCTTTCATGTAACCATTGGCCATTATGTTAACTGAGCATGTGCAACCAAAATAAATTGGGTGAGTAAGATGCATTTATACATTTCTTAATGCCATAATATTTTATGATCATTCACAATAAAACTTATAAATTCAACAACTATTTACACAAGATGGCACACTTGGGAAATTGTTTCAATATGCTGCTCTTGTGTAGCCTTGGGGTAGTTGCTGTTGGACAGCCCAGCATGCACTGCACATTGTAAGTTCAGTTATAGTTTTATTAGTGAGCGCATAATTGTTTATTTTACTACGTAGAGTAGTAGTTAGTTTATGGCATGGGCAAAGTCAAATGGAATGAGCATATTTTTAACAAAAACGTGGTGTCTCTGATCATATCCTGAGACTTGCTACCTCTACGCATGATGGATGATTTTTTTAAAGTAGTATCAGAATTTCCCCTTCAAATGTATTCATTAATGTACAGTGCCACCAGGAAGTATTCACAGCGCTTCACCATTTCCACATTTTACGTTACAGCTAAGGCTGAAACGACGCGTCGACGTAGTCGACGTCATCGATTACGTAAATACGTCGACGGCGTTTTTGTGCGTCGACGCGTCACATACTTGAATAGCCAGGGCGCTAATTAATTTAAAACCTCTTCTCACTCCTGTGCTTACTAAAAGGCGTGGGGTAAATTTAGGCCTGCGCTTATAAATTTGAGTGATGTAAGGATACCATCATGAAAAGCACATTTAATACAAAAAAACGTTATTATGGTCTTACCTTTCCTTATGAGTCCATGCGCAGCTGCTTCTGATCAAAAGCATCGATAACTTGTTTATAGAAGTCTTCCTTATCTTTCTTCAGTTTTAAAAGTCTCTCTGTCTCGATGGAGATATTCCTTTAAGTATTACCTCCTGCTTCCATTGAAAGTCCAGTTTAGAAAACTGTTTTATTTTAGATATGTAATCCTCCATGTTAAAAGTGCAAGCAAACGATCGCTGCTCACTCTTGTGGCTTGTTGTCTTCTTCTGCAGTACCGGTCTTCTGCAGTACCGGTAGTCGCAAGAAGGATCACTAGCGCCCTCTACCACCAGGAGGCGAGAGTCATTTAATGACTCATATTTGACACACGCAGCTACGGTATATTAATAAAACATAGCTGCTTACTGTTCTTTTTAGCATATTCAAAAGCTTGGACCTTAAATCCTACTGAATAGCTCTTAATCTTCTTCCCTTTATGCGATTTCAAATGATTGAAATCAGCCTCCTCCATTTTGAAAATGATGACAGGTAAAGTGTCACTCATGACGTGACGAGTTTGACCCGGCGGAAGTTCTAGACATATGCTAATTATTTTGCTAAACGAGTTTGACCCGGCGAAAATTCCAGACATGCACTAATAAAATTAATATTTTGCGAAACGAGTTTGATCCGGCGTTAATCCTGAGCCGGCGGTAAGGCCAAGCATGCGCTAATTATTTTGCGAAACGAGTTTGACCCGGCAGTAATTCGAGGCATGCGAATACTATATGCCCGGCGCCAATTCAAGGAAATAATGTTTATCTTTATTTTTGCACATTTTAAAGCAAAATAAGCAATACTTTTACTTTTGAAATGCTTATACTATTGCAGAATATTAAGATTTGCACTGTATGTTTATTTTATATTTGCACATTAAAAAGCAAATACGCTACTTTTAATTTTGTTAAATGTTAAAAGTTTTAAATGTTTACATTGTTACAGAATATTTTGTCATGTTGTTGTCAATGTTGACTGAGTGGCCATACTTTTTTTTTTGTAAATAAAAGCCATGCCGTTTGAAAAAACTGGCCTACATTTATTTTTCATCTTCTTTTTAAATAAAAAAATAATCGGTAAAAGGAAAAATAATCTATAGATTAATCAAAAAAATAATCTATAGATTAACCGATTAATCGAAGAAAAAAATCTATAGATTAATCGATAGAAAAATAATCGTTAGCTGCAGCCTTTGTTACAGCCATTTTATGTTACAGCTTTATTCCAAAATGTAATAAATTCATTTTTGTCCTTAAAATACTACACACACTACTACCATAATGACAATGTGAAAACTTACTTTTAGAGATTTTTGCAAATGCATTAAAAATAAAAAAAAACTAAGAAATCACAGCCTTTGCCATGAAGTTCAAAAGTGAGCCCACGGGACATCCTGTGTTAACTGATCATCCTTGAGATGTTCCCACAGCTTAATTGGAGTTCACCTGTGGTAATTTCGGTTGATTGGACATGATTTGGAAGGTCCCACACTTCACTGCGCATGGCAAGAATTAATTCTAAGGATTTGTCTGTAGACCTCCAAGACAAGGTTGTCTCGAGGCAAAAAATCTTGGGAAGAGTACAGAAAAATATCAGGATCTCAATGAGCACAGTGGCCTCTATCATCTATGAATGGCAGAAGTTTGGAACCACCAGGACTCTTCCTAGAGCTGGTCGGCTGTTTAAACTGAGGGATCAGGTGAGAAGTGCCCTAGTTAGAGAGATGACCAGGGACCTGATGGCCACTCTGTCAGAGCTACAGCATTACTCTATGAAGAAAGTGAGAATCTTACTGAAGGACAACCATCTCTGGAGCAATCCACCCATCAGACCTGTTTGGTAGCCAGACGGAAGACATTCTTTTGTATAAATTTGCCAAAATACACATGAAAGACTTTTAGACTATGGGAAACAAAATGATCTGGTCTGATGAGACCAAGATTAAATTATTTGGTGTGAATGTCAGGTGTAATGTTTGGAGGTAACCAGGCACCGCTCATCAACAGGTTTAAACCATCCCTACAGTGAAGCATGGTGGTGGCAGCATCATGCTGTGGGTATGTTTTTCAGCGGCAGGAACTGGGAGACTAGTCAGGATAGCGGGGGGAAAAAAAGTGCAGCAATGTACAGAGACACCCTGGATGAAAACCTGCTCCAGAGCGCTCTTAAACTCTGGGGCGACAGTTCA
Source organism: Nerophis lumbriciformis (assembly GCF_033978685.3). Classification (NCBI taxonomy): domain Eukaryota; kingdom Metazoa; phylum Chordata; class Actinopteri; order Syngnathiformes; family Syngnathidae; genus Nerophis; species Nerophis lumbriciformis. The sequence goes on along the minus strand of NC_084559.2, from coordinate 1,239,631 downwards.
TCTTTCACCAGGACGACGACCCTAAGCACACAGCCAAGATATCAAAGGAATGGCTTCAGGACATTTCTGTGAAATACCTTGAGTGGCCCAGCCATAGCCCAGGCTTGAATCCCATTGACCGTCTCTGGAGAGATCTGAAAATAGCTGCGCACCGACACTTCGAATCCAACCTAATGGAGCTTGAGAGGTGCTGCAAAGAGGAATTTGGGCAAAACTTCCCAAAGATAGGTGTGCCCAAAAAGACTTGAGGCTGTAATTGCTGCAAAAGGTGCTTCGACAAAGTACTGACCAAAGACAACATTTAATTTGTCATTTTGGAATAAAGCTGTAACATGGAAAAAGTGAAATGCTGTGAATACATTCCGGATGCTCTGTATTCGTGGGTCCTTTCACAGGCAACAGGTTGGAGATTACTGCAAATATATTTACCATGCTCCGTTTCATTGATACAGGTTACAGCGTGGGTGACACATGGCTAAATAATCCAATCATTACTTTCTTCCCTGACTTTATCTTTCTTTTTTTTAAACAGGTCGGGGACGTCCACCCACCGAGCCTCTTCCTGATGGCTGGATCATGACATTCCACAACTCGGGCATTCCGGTGTACCTGCACAGAGAGACCAGAGTAGTAACTTGGTCCAGGCCCTACTTCCTTGGGACTGGCAGCATAAGGGTGAGAATTGGCATACGGATGTTATCAGTCTGTCAATAATAGGTAATTGTTACCTACGTAGATAACATTGCCTCAACCAAATGTTAGGCTGTTTTTACTGATATTTCAACTGCTGTATGTCTCTAATAGCAGATACACTAAAACTGAAAGTTGGATTTTCACTTCAAATATTTATCAGCTCTATACTCTCGGCAGGGTCCTTGAGGGTGCATGGGAGTTTGCCCAACCAGTCTACATGTGCTTTGTGGACTTGGAGAAGGCATTCGACCGTGTACCCCGGGAAGTCCTGTGGGGAGTGCTCAGAGAGTATGGGGTAACGGACTGTCTGATTGTGGCAGTACGCTCCCTGTATAATCAGTGTCGGAGCTTGGTCCGCATTGCCGGCAGTAAGTCGGACACGTTTCCAGTGAGGGTTGGACTCCGCCAAGGCTGCCCTTTGTCACCCATTCTGTTCATAACCTTTATGGACAGAATTTCTAGGCGCAGTCAGGGCGTTGAGGGGATCTGGTTTGGTGGCTGCAGGATTAGGTCACTGCTATTTGCAGATGATGTGGTCCTGATGGCTTCCTCCGGCCAAGATCTTCAGCTCTCACTGGATCGGTTCGCAGCCGAGTGTGAAGCGACTGGGATGGGAATCAGCACCTCCAAGTCCGAGTCCATGGTTCTCTCCCGGAAAAGGGTGGAGTGCCATCTCCGGGTTGGGGAGGAGATCTTGCCCCAAGTGGAGGAGTTCAAGTACCTCGGAGTCTTGTTCACGAGTGGGGGAAGAGTGGATCGTGAGATCGACAGGCGGATCGGTGCGGCGTCTTCAGTAATGCGGACGCTGTATCGATCCGTTGTGGTGAAGAAGGAGCTGAGCCGGAAGGCAAAGCTCTCGATTTACCGGTCGACCTACGTTCCCATCCTCACCTATGGTCATGAGCTTTGGGTCATGACCGAAAGGACAAGACCACGGGTACAAGCGGCCGAAATGAGTTTCCTCCGCCGGGTGGCGGGGCTCTCCCTTAGAGATAGGGTGAGAAGCTCTGTCATTCGGGGGGAGCTCAAAGTAAAGCCGCTGCTCCTCCACATTGAGAGGAGCCAGATGAGGTGGTTCGGGCATCTGGTCAGGATGCCACCCGAACGCCTCCCTAGGAAGGTGTTTCGGGCACGTCCGACCGGTAGGAGGCCACGGGGAAGACCCAGGACACGCTGGGAAGACTATCTCTCCCGGCTGGCCTGGGAACGCCTCGGGATCCCCCGGGAGGAGCTGGACGAAGTGGCTGGGGAGAGGGAAGTCTGGGCTTCCCTGCTTAAGCTGCTGCCCCCGTGACCCGACCTCGGATAAGCAGAAGCGGAAGAAGATGGATGGATGGATGGATATTTATCAGAAATGTATTTATTTTAGTATGGTTAGTGTTTTTTTACTGGTTCCCTGTCAATGTGGTAAATAAAAGACTAAAATAGCAGTCAATCTACAGAAATGGATATTTGTGTGCTTTTGTATGATATTTTGTGCAGCCTTTAATCTTCTTTTAAAATCTAGAAACATGACCCTCCAACCAGCAGCATCCCCTGCTTACACTATAAGAACATGAAGGATCGAGAGGAGAAAGAACTGAATGGTGAGATGGCTCTTCGAGCTGAAGAATCTCTTAAAAAGTCAAGCGCGGAGGCAAATGGTGAAGAACTTGCAGGGGAGCCCGACAACACCGCCGGGGTGCAGGTTGATACACCTGCACCCTGTCTTGCTGATGCTGGCTTAGATTGTGATGTGACCACCAACCACACCCAGCCTGCTAAAGAGGCCCTGCCATGGGACATTGCCCAAGGAGCCTTAGGACAAGTCAGGGCAAAAGTTGAGGTGTGCAAGGATGAGTCAATAGGTAAGACCTTTTACTGCACGATTCAATTGCAAATCTGCACACAGTCAATATAAAGTCATTTTTTAGCAAAACTGTGAAAAATGTAGTACACAGGTGTCCATGGTGTTTGGTTGAGAGCTTATACCTAAGCTAGTGTTCAATTAACCACAGAGTTTAACGTCATAAAACCTTCAAACAGAACTTGAAGACTTTCGCCTGTACCTGGTAAAGTGCTTTGACTTTGAACAAGTGACCGTGAAGAAGTTCCGCACATGGGCTGAGCGACGACAGTTTAACAGAGACATGAAGAGGAAACAGGCTGAGTCGGAGAGGCCTATCCTGCCTGCAAACCAGAAACTCATCACACTGTCAGTCCAAGATGCCCCCACTAAGAAAGGTATATTTATACATACTGTTAAATATAGAATTTGTTTTATCATTAATGATCACAATTAGGGATGTTCCGATCAGGGTTTTATGCTGCAGATTCGGATACCGATCATCCATGAGTGAGATCGGCCAATACTGATCACATGTGTTAACTATACATTTTTCCATTTAATTAAGATGAGTGCTATTACAGCGTAACAATATCGACACAATATTTAAACTAGTTCCCTAATCTTTTTTATTACATACAATTGTCAAAGTCAATAGCATACCTGCCAACTACTCCGGTTTTCCCGTAATTAGTACGGTTTTCATCAACCTATTCCGGGTTACGGTTGCAGTGATAAAAAATACGGTTTTTCATTAATTAAAAAAGAATTTTTTTTTTAAAGTTTTATTCACGAAATCGCGTAACAATGACAATCGACACTGCTTCCCGTACCTTCCTATCGAGCCATTCCGAATGTCATGCGTGAGGCTATTTATAGCACCGCTGCCAAGCACGAGGCACCAGTTGCCATTGTTTCCAAACGAGCGAACGATCATGGAATCAGCCGGAGAAAAATCGCAAACGAGTCTTAAACCGAAAAAAAAACTGCAGTCATTCCGTAAAGAATATTCAAAAGCCTATCCGGGAATAATTATTCGTTCCAAAAAGGGTGAAAACTACGCAAATTGCACCTTGTGCAGACAAGATTTTTCGATCGGACACGGAGGAATTAGCGATGTAAAAGACCACGTTGGGACAAAAAAACACAAGTCTAATGCCGTTGCTAGCGATACAATATGGATTTTAGCCACAAAAAGGTAATGACACCAATGTTATCTATTGGAATTGTTTAGTACTGTTATACTGTTAAAAGTGTTTATACTATTTATGCTTTCAAGTCCAAGTTGAAGAAATCTTGTTAAATGTTGACAGCATAACTACCAAAATACAGAAGTATGTCCTTAATATTTTTGCAGTGCTATTTCTGTTGAAAAGTTCAAATGATTACATTAGAGATGTGATGTGCCACTTTTCAAGTGTCTGATGGCTTAAATTCATTTTCATTAATTTTTCATATTTTGAATTCTTTTGAAAGGCTTACAAAAAAACTACATTTGAATTGTAATTCCATGCTATTGACAGGACTATTAATTTTAATGAAGTTAGCTTACCATGTTTACAGTATGATAATTGTGATAGAAATGTGAATTTTAGGCACAGAATATTTTTTACAATTGATCAAGGCAGTAGATTATACAAGCTTGGACAGAAAGTTAATAATGACATTGTTTAGTACTGTTTTACCATTTGTTTACTGTAAAAAGTGTTTATACTGTTTATACTTTCAATTAACAAATTGAAGTCTTGTGAAAGGTTGACAGGATAACTGGCATTAACTGTCAAAATAATTTCAAACTATTGAAGTTAGCTTACAGAATAAACATGTCAATCAACCCATATGATTTTTGCTGTAATATTTTTGTTTTGAAAAGTCACTGTGACTGATAGAAAAGTGATGGTTTTGAATGGTCTGAATGCTAATAATCATTTTGCGTCGGGGGGGCGAAGCCTGAACCCCCCACCAGGACTTTGTCCTGGACCTACCGGGGCCTGCGGCCCCTGGACCCTGGCTACTAGGTTTTTCTGATTTCAAAAGTTGGCAGGTATGCAATAGTACACAATAACTTAACATAATCAAGAATTACTTACTAATTTAAATCCTTTGGGTTTTGCCCTTTTGGTCGTACTGTGTTGAGGGAAATACTCCCATATTTTGTAAACCTTGCCGAAATGAGTTTCCTCCGCCGGGTGGCGGGGCTCTCCCTTAGAGATAGGGTGAGGTGCTCTGTCATCCGGGAGGAGCTAGATGAGGTGGTTCGGGCATCTGGTCAGGATGCCACTCGAACGCCTCCCTAGGGAGGTGTTTCGGGCACGTCCGACCGATAGGAGACCACGGGGAATACCCAGGACACGTTGAGAAGACTATGTCTCTCGGCTGGACTGGGAACGCCTCGGGATCCCCCGGCAGGAGCTGGACAAAGTGGCTGGGGAGAGAGAAGTCTGGGCTTCCCTGCTTAGGCTGCTGCCCCCGCGACCAGACCTCGGATAAGTGGAAGAAGATGGATGGATGGATGTAAACACAAACAAAAAAACAACAAATAAAATATATAATAACTTTGTTATCCATGATATACTGATACTGCCCTGGTTATCGACACTACCAATTTATGGATTGATCCGCCTTCTTACGTGTGTTGTACTGACTGTGACAATGCTGACACAGCTAAAGTTACATTATCTTCTCTCTCACTCTTAATATACTTGTTAATTTTCCAGTAATAGCTACTTACTTTCTGCTGTAACATGGTTCAATCAAAGTTTATTTATATAGCCCTTAATCACGAGTGTCTCAAAGGGCTGCGCAAGCCACAACGACATCCTCGGCTCAGATCCCACATCAGGGCAAGGAAAAACTCAACCCAATGGGATGACAATGAGAAACCTTGGAGGGGACCGCAGATGTGGGGACCCCCACCCCTGGGCGACCAGTGCAATGGATGTCGAGTGGATCTACCGTATTTTTCGGGGTATAAGCCGCTCCGGAGTATAAGTCGCACCGGCCGAAAATGCATAATAAAGAAGGAAAAAAACGTATATAAGTCGCATTTTTTGGGGAAATTTATTTGATAAAACCCAACACCAAGAATAGATATTTGAAAGGCAATTTAAAATAAATAAAGAATAGTGAACAACAGGCTGAATAAGTGTACGTTATATGAGGCATAAATAACCAACTGGTATGTTAACGTAACATATTATGGTAAGAGTCATTCAAATAACTATAACATATAGAACATGCTATACGTTTACCAAACAATCTGTCACTCCTAATCGCTAAATCCCATGAAATCTTATACGTCTAGTCTCTTACGTGAATGAAATAAATAATATTATTTGGTATTTTACGCTAATGTGTTAATTTCACACATAAGTCGCTCCTGAGTACCGTATTTTTCGGACTATAAGTCGCAGTTTTTTTCATAGTTTGGCCGGGCTCCAGTGCGATTTATATGTTTTTTCTTTCTTTTTTAATGCATTTTCGGCAGGTGCGACTTATACTCCGAAAAATACGGTATAAGTCGCACCCCCGGCCAAACTATGAAAAAAGAAAACTGCGACTTATAGTCCGAAAAATACGGTTGTTAATAGTGTGAGAATTCCACCGGGACTTCTTAAAGTTTAATAAACACCAAGTATTTTGTGTTGTTTCAAGCTAGCCTAGCTATTAGCATGCCTGCTCTTAGGTTGCTCGGTTTGTAACTAAAGAAACTAGAAAATGCAGTTTATTTGTTGTATTGGAGGTGATAATGACTAATTTAGGGGAGCGTCTCCACACTGTGTATGAAGACACACAATTAGCTGCTGGCCACTTGTCAGCTAGGGGACCAAAATCAGTGTCAGTCAGACGGGATTGTTTGTGTTTATTTGTGATCGGCATTAAAAAAGAAACATTGGCAACAGCCAATCACTAGGGGTGTGACGATACGTGTATTTGTATTGAACCGTTTCGGTACAGGGGTTCCGGTTCGGTTCGGAGGTGTACCGAACAAGTTTCCACACGGACATATTAAGTAGCGTAACGTACGTTGTGTAAACAATGCACACCGAGGCACAACACACAGCATATGAGCAGCGACGGCGCTACGATAGACTTTTCTTTTCACCGGACATGTCCTCTTTTGCGGAGCTGTCAGGGCGGAGTTTCTTAAATGCCTCAAATGTCCGGCATTTTGAGTTAGGGGTTGCGTGTATTTTCAATGTACATTCCGGGTTAAGAAGGGGTTAAAAACAAAACAAATTGTGCGTGCAGCAGCATTGGTGAGGGAGGGGCAGAGACAGAGAGAGAGAGAGAGAGTTATGATAAACGCGCATGCGTCGCCAGGCTCTGCTTTTTATCCATAGATTTATCACATTTAATTTTTTATTATCTATAGCAGGGGTGTCAAAAGTGTGCCCCGGAGGCCATTTGCAGCCCACAGCTAATGTTTTAAAGGCCCCCGGCACATTCTAAAAATACTAATAAAATAAACAAAAACATAACAAAAGTGAAATAAAAAAGCTTAAAGGTGAAATGTAATTTAGAAAAAGTTGCAATGTTGACTAATAAAACAAAGCTGGTTTTTTTTTGTTTCAAACTGTCATTGCTCAAAACATAATTTATTAATTCTATTTTAATTATTTATTTTTTATCGTGTTCTGTTTGTGTTGTGTTGTGTTTGCTCGGTACTCGTTTTATCTTTTAACCTGTTCATTGTACAGCACTTTGGCTACCCCTGTGGTAAATTTTAAATGTGCTTTATAAATAAAGTTGATTTGATTTGATAATATTGAATCAAAATCAATGTTATTATGAATTATTGGCCTATCCAAGGTTCCCATTACTTCACATCAAACATTCCACTAAGAAAAATATTTTTGGTGGAAGATTTTGCAAATTTGGTAAATAAATAACCCACAAATGTATATTTTGTTGTTTTCTTACTGTACCGAAAATGAACCGAACCGTGACCTCTAAACCGAGGTACGTACCGAACCGAAATTTTTGTGTACCGTTACACCCCTACCAATCACATATCTTTTTAACAAAAATTGGCAGATCGATCGGCACATCCCTAATCATGATTACGATAGTCTTTCCTGTTGGTTGTCTTCTTTTGTATTGAAAATGACTTAAGATTTTTCATAGTCTTCATAATTAAATTAGACAATAATGCAGTGCAACTAATCTTGACAATTGACCTCATTCTGTAAAATTCTGTCTTCAGAATTTGTCATCAATCCCAATGGGAAGTCTGAAGTTTGCATCCTGCATGAATATATGCAGCGTGTCCTAAAAGTTCGTCCTGTTTACAACTTCTTTGAATGTGGTAAGCTTTGTCTTGAGATAAATTGATTATTTTAAGCCCCTACACCTCTTTTCCTTAATTCTATTTTCATCACTGAGCGTGTTTTTGTCCATTGCAGAGAACCCAAGTGAACCCTTTGGTGCGTCAGTCATTATAGACGGAGTCACTTACGGCACAGGCACTGCAAGTAGTAAAAAACTTGCCAAGAATAAAGCTGGTAATTTTCACTGAACTCTTATCACAATGACATACAATGAAACATCACAGTAGGGGGATTATATATGGCTTTTGACATCACTGACCTGTAATTTCATGTCAACTGCAGCAAGAGCCACACTGGAAATTCTTATCCCGGACTTTGTGAAGCAGACTTCTGAGGAAAAGCCTGCAGAGGCAGATGAACTAGAGGTACTTTGGCTTCTTCTGTATCTTTTCTTCAACACTTAAAGGGGAACATTATCACCAGACCTATGTAAGCGTCAATATATACCTTGATGTTGCAGAAAAAAGACCATATATTTTTTTAACCGATTTCCGAACTCTAAATGGGTGAATTTTGGCGAATTAAACGCCTTTCTATTATTCGCTCTCGGAGCGATGACGTCACAATCCGCCATTTTCTCAAACACCGAGTCAAACCAGCTCTGTTATTTTCCGTTTATTCGACTGTTTTCCGTACCTTGGAGACATCATGCCTCGTCGGTGTGTTGTCGGAGGGTGTAACAACACGAACGGGGACGGATTCAAGTTGCACCAGTGGCCCAAAGATGCGAAAGTGGCAAGAAATTGGACGTTTGTTCCGCACACTTTACCGACGAAAGCTATGCTACGACAGAGATGGCAAGAATGTGTGGATATCCTGCGACACTCAAAGCAGATGCATTTCCAACGATAAAGTCAAAGAAATCTTCCGCCAGACCCCCATTGAATCTGCCGGAGTGTGTGAGCAATTCAGGGACAAAGGGCCTCGGTAGCACAGCAAGCAATGGCGGCAGTTTGTTCCCGCAGACGAGCAAGCTAAACCCCCTGGATGTCTTGGCTCACACCGTCCCGTATGCCACCGAAGATGATCAAGAGAAGAATATCGACCCTAGCTTCCCTGGCCTGCTGACATCAACTCCTCCAAAACTGGACAGATCAGCTTTCAGGAAAAGAGCGCGGATGAGGGTATGTCTACAGAATATATTAATTGATGAAAATTGGGCTGTCTGTACTCTCAAAGTGCATGTTGTTGCCAAATGTATTTCATATGCTGTAAACCTAGTTCATAGTTGTTAGTTTCCTTTAATGCCAAACAAACACATACCAATCGTTGGTTAGAAGGCGATCGCCGAATTCGTCCTCGCTTTCTCCCGTGTCGCTGGCTGTCGTGTCGTTTTCGTCGTTTTCGCTTGCATACGGTTCAAACCGATATGGCTCAATAGCTTCAGTTTCTTCTTCAATTTCGTTTTCGCTACCTGCCTCCACACTACAACCATCCATTTCAATACACGCGTAATCTGTTGAATCGCTTAAGCCGCTGAAATCCGAGTCTGAATCCGAGCTAATGTCGCTATAGCTTGCTGTTTTATGCGCCATGTTTGTTTGTGTTGGCTTCACTATGTGACGTCACAGGAAAATGGACGGGTGTATATAACGATGGTTAAAATCAGGCACTTTGAAGCTTTTTTTAGGGATATTGCGTGATGGGTAAAATTTTGAAAAAAACTTCGAAAAATAAAATAAGCCACTAGGAACTGATTTTTAATGGTTTTAACCCTTCTGAAATTGTTATAATGTTCCCCTTTAAATAAACCGCATATACACTGGAGGGAGCCAGTGGCTGTTGCTGTGTAAAGATACATTTGTCTTATCAGAAATAACAACAGTAACATTGTGTGATCTGCCCCACAGTATTTTAACCATATCAGTATAGAAGACTCGAGAGTGTACGAGCTGACCAACAAAGCGGGGCTCCTTTCGCCATATCAGATTCTTCATGAGTGCCTTAAAAGGTAAAATACCAAGACATTCAAGAGTTTAGAAACTGAAAACAACACATTTTAAAAGCAAATCATTGTTGGACAGGTTGAAATCAGCACTTAACACATTTAAAAGAATGACATAATTTGTCTTTTTTGTCATCTACTCTGAACCATTTTCTATATCTGCAGAAATCATGGAATGGGAGATACCAGCATTAAATTTGAGGTGATTCCGGGGAAGAATCAGAAGAGTGAATATGTGATGACTTGTGGGAAGCATACTGTGCGTGGTTGGTGTAAGTAGTTGCCTGCCCTTTACATTTTGCAAGCAAAAACTTTGCATACAGTACCTCACAGAAATGACAGTACAATAAAAGTTGTATGTTACTTTGAGCAGTGATTCTCCACAGGGGGGCCAGCCCCACTATTTTAAAATGACTTTTTTACTGATTATTTAGACTAATTCTACTATGCTACTGTATTTTAATGTTAGTCATTATAGTGGTACTTGGAGAGACAATTTTTTCTGAGCTGGTACTTGGTGAAAAAGTTTGAGAACCACTGACTTGGTTTACTTTCCTCTAAAAGTAACTCAACACGTGCCAATATTGCTTAAAAACGGGCAACCAAAGTGAGTAAACCTTACAACAGGGAGTAGGAGCCTCATCTGTCATTAAATATTTAAAACCCAATGCACGTTCAACCAATAAACTGTGTTGTAAATGTTTTTTCTATATGATTCCAAAGGTGTTTTTTTTAACATCTTTTGAAGTAGAAACATTTTTAATTTGTAAATTCCCTAACCAAATACCTGGCATAAACCTGAAATAAGGCTACGTGGGTCGAGCCTAGCCTCCAATTGTGCAATCCTTCATAAACTGGGTTTGATGGCGCATGCCTGTTTGTCAGTATTTTGCTCAAATGTTTGCAGAAACATTTATTATCCATCATGAATCCCTAATGTATGTGTGGCATAATTGTTCTTTTTAATCGTACAAACTGCAGGTAAATGTCTACAGCGAGGCACGTAGTACTTTGGCTCATAGTGAAGTTAGCAGGCATTAAACAAAAATTATTTTGCAACACAGTTACATCAGAAAAATAGGCACAAACTCCTTATACAAACTACAAATGTTTTTTAGTTTTATTAAAAATAAATGTAGTCACAAACTGCATTTGAACATAAACATTTTGAGTGAATTATTGTCTTATTTTTGTGAACTTTAGCAACGGAGCATGAAGTTATTGACTTAAGAGGGTTGTTTTTATTTTGTGTAGCAGGGGATAGTAGATTGGGCACATGCGTGTTGTTAATTGTTGTATTAACTTAAATACCTGACCATCCGCATCCACCCGAACTAACATTTAATCAAAACCGCACCCACCCGTTGTTATATATCTAATATAGACGATGCAAGGCATTAGTGAGGTTATAAAGCTTTTGCCTGTTAAAGAAAGGAGACTGATCCAATGAAGCAGAGACATTCAATGCGTGCCACGCTGTCACGGCCCAGACGTACACCAGTGCGCAATCATCTGGGAGCCGCGCTGAGCGCACCTCCAAGCGCGCGGAGGTGCGAGGGACCCGCGGCGGCTCCACCCGGGCTCGCGCTCGAGGCTTCAGCGTGCACCGCGGCGGCCATCCTACTCGTCGCGGCCTAGCCCTCGCGGCTCTCGCTGCCGGCGACGGCCGGGTATGGGCCCGACGCTCCAGCGCCATCCATTTTCAGGGCTAGTTGATTCGGCAGGTGGGTTGTTACACACTCCTTAGCGGGTTCCGACTTCCATGGCCACCGTCCTGCTGTCTATATCAACCAACACCTTTTGTGGGGTCTGATGAGCGTCGGCATCGGGCGCCTTAACCCGGCGTTTGTTTCATCCCGCAGCGCCTGTTCTGCTTACCAAAAGTGGCCCACTCGGCTCACCAGGGTGAGCCCCACCCCTTTCGTGAGCGCACTGTGCGCGGAGTGACCCCTGTTACGCGCCCCCAGCAACGGGGGTGGCGGGCAGGTAAGCTGCGCGGGCGGAGCGCGCGGAGTGACCCCTGTTACGAGCCCCCGGCCACGGGGGTGGCGGGCAGGTAAGCTGCTTACCTGCTGCGCGTGACGCCGGCTGCGGCGAAGGCGGACGAGGCGGGGTGTCGGTGCGGTGGGCGCGGTGGTGACCCTGGACGTGCGTCGGGCCCCTCTCGCGGATCACCTCAGCTACGGCTCCCGGTGGGGCCCTCTTGTGGGAAGGGGCCTCGGTCCCGGACCCCGGCGAGGCGTCCCTTCTCCGCTCCATAAAAGTGTCCATCTCTTTTTTTTTTCTTCTTCTGTTGTGGCATATGCAGCAGGTGCTTGCTCGTTTTTCGTATGTGGGTAACAACATTTAACAATGTATATATATTTCCGAATTGGTTTAACTGCCACCCGCCTGAATCTATTTAAAATCTAATTTTTTTTTATTTCAACCGCCCGACCCGCGGATAATCCGCGGACTCCGCGGTTGTGTCCGCAAACCGCGCATCTCTACTGACCACACTAAATGATGTCTAAGTGTAATAGTCAGTGTTACAATAAAATAGTTGCTAAAATGTGTGGGATGTACTCCCTTGTTGATAATGTAGACCGAGGCATCATCAAACCCTCATCTATTGATCCACAAAAGCACTCGGTGAACAGACCTTTGTCCAAACGTCGCGCACTTGCAAATGAATATGGCAGTAGTAGAAATTATTCACAGTATTTATGTAATATGTAGATTGCTCCAAATAAAAACTAAAAACATTGTATTGTTTTAAAAAGTGTAACAGAAATTCTTCTTCTTTTTACTCAGGCAAGAACAAGAGGGTTGGTAAACAGTTGGCCTCACAGAAGATTTTGCAGATGCTTCATCCTCATGTGAAGAACTGGGGCTCACTGCTGCGAATGTATGGCCGCGAAAGCAACAAGATGGTCAAGAAGGTACACGCACACTTTTAGTTTTAATCAATCTCCAATCACAACCGTAATTGTTTCTTGAACTGTGTTCGTAAATAGAGAAGTTTTCGTATTGAAGCCACAGTCGATTACATGTAAGGGAAACCCTGGTACATCAAACAAACATAACCAGATGGTAATGATCAGTTGTCCATAGTATTTATTAAAAGCCTCGACAACAACTGGCTGAACTGTCCTCGTTAGCAGCCGCTTTGCAGACACGCACTCACACTGTCACTATCTCTGTGGTGCACTCAGTTTGAAATCACAAAACTCCTTAACTTTAACAGCCAATTTGCTACAATGACGAGCAATACAAAATGTAATCAATTTAACCATGGTTAATTTGCGTGGTGTGCAGTGAAAGAAAGGGGGAGGATATATGGCGCTGTGGATACTTTAGGAATGTTTCAAACCACACTTGGCTTGCCCGTTGCTTTCTTTTGACCGATTTTGAGCTATCAAAACTAGAAACAATTTGTGAAAAGGCTATAAACACTTAAAAAGCTCACAATGGCTGTGATTAAATGGTCGCACGACAAAGCCTATTTGTATGTGGCTCATAAAATGAGAGGTTTGTAAATCGAGGTTCCACTAGACCTGGGTGAAGTGAATTATATTTATATAGCGCTTTTCTCTAGTGACTCAAAGCGCTTTACATAGTGGGTGATATGGCCTGAAAATAAAATCTGATTTTCTTACGAGAAATTCAATTTACAATTTTTTTCTTTTACTTTTTTTTAAAGAAACCAATGAACACAATTCAAAACAAGTTTTGCTGGCAAAAACTACCGTATTTTCCGCACTATAAGCCGCCCTGGGTTATAAGCCGCCCTGGGTTATAAGCCGCGCCTTCAATGAACGGCATATTTCAAAACTTTGTCCACCTATAAGCCGCCCCGTGTTATAAGCCGCATCTAACTGCGCTACAGGGAATGTCAAAAAAACAGTCAGATAGGTCAGTCAAACTTTAATAATATATTAAAAACCAGCGTTCTAACAACTCTGTTCACTCCCAAAATGTACGGTAATGTGCAAATGTGCAATCACAAACATAGTAAAATTCAAAATAGTGCAGAGCAATAACATCAATAACTTAATGTTGCTCGAACGTTAATGTCACAACACACAAAATAAACATAACGCTCACTTTCTGAAGTTATTCTTCATTCATAAATCCCTCGAATTCTTCTCCTTCGGTGTCCGAATTAAAAAGTTGGGCGAATACGGGATCCAAAATGGCCGGCTCCGTCTCGTCGAAGTCATTGCCTTCCGGAAAGCTCGGATCACAGTTGTGACCGAAATATCCGCCCAGGCATTTACGATCAACTGGCAGATGTTGGCGTATGTCGTCCGGCGCTGTCTCCCTGTCTTAGTGAAGGTGTGTTCGCCTTCGGTCATCCATTGTTCCCACGCCGTTCGCAGTCGTGCTTTAAATGCCCTGTTGACACCAATATCGAGCGGTTGGAGTTCTTTGGTTAATCCACCCGGAATGACGGCGAGTGTTGTATTTGTGTGCTTCACTTGTTTTTTGACACCATCTGTGATGTGGGCGCGCATGGAGTCGTATATCAACATGGAACACACAAAGGAAATGAAACGTAATACCCGCGCGCTTCTTCTTCTTCTACGGGGGCGCTTCCTCTTTCATCTGGGGGCGGGTGCTTACCTTGGCAGTTGCTTACCATAGAAGAAAAAGCGCTTCCTCTTCTACGGGGAAAAAAGATGGCGGCTGTTTACCGTAGTTGCGAGACCGAAACTTTATGAAAATAAATATTTATATTAATCCATATATAAGGCGCACCGGGTTATAAGCCGCACTGTCAGCTTTTGTGAAAATTTGTGGTTTTTAGGTGCGGCTTATAGTGCGGAAAATACGGTACACTGCATACACTACTTCTTACTCAACAAAATTATGTTTTGAATAAAGTGGGTTCTTTTTAGAACCGATATAAATTGGACTTTGTAGAAGAAGAAAAAAAACTGAACAGATGAAACATTAATTCTAGCTGTTGCTAATTTTGGCATATTTACTGTGAGGCTTTTGCTCATATGTGAATATGCATTGTCTTAATCTAATGAAATTATTCAATATAGAGCTTCCTATGGTAGGTGTCAGGTGCAAACACTGATGACATCTATTAAACAAGACAAGAAGCAAAGAATTAAACAGAGACAGAATTCAATTTGGCTCAATTTGAGGAGAAACATCTGGACACTGTACCCTTGTGCAGTGTCTCACCACACTCTGCCATAAGATTGCACGCCTCCTTCTTTTATTTGGACTTTCCCTGACCACATGGCAACAGCTGCTTCCAAAGGGACGGGGTCGTAAACAGCCATCACCTTTGATTACAAAACAGTTCAAAAGAAAAGGTCGGTTAAAAAAGAGGTCGTAAATGAGTTAAAAAAAGAGGTTCGTAAAAGAGTATAAAAAAAAAGAAGTGGTCTGGTCCTGCTTCCTCTTCGCTTTTGTAGTTCTTGGATCAGACAATATCTTTCTGTTGATTACAATACATGAAAAAAAACAGAACACCTTTATTTTGCTTCCCCCCCTACACAGTGGAGTTTTACAAGCCTTCTTCTTGGTAGGTTCAAAGACATGTTTTTGCTTCTCGCCGGGCACTCAATGTAACACAAAGTTTTTGTGATAACTTAAACGTGTTAAGACAACAACAATAATAAAACAATTTAAAAACATAATAAAATGATAAAAAAAAACATATTGCACAGTAGATCTTTATCAGAGGTAAGCAAGTAATAAAGTGGTGAGTGTTCAGGTAAGTGCAGAGTTTAGGGCAATAACAGCTCTAGGATAGAAACTGTTTTTCAGTCTATTTGTCCTTGCTTTGATGGTCTTATAACGCCTCCCTGAGGGCAAGAGTTCAAGCCAGTGGTGACCTGGGTGGGATGAGTCCTTGAGGATGCTGTTTGCTCTCCTGTTGCAGTGTCTCTTATGCAGGTCCTCTAGAGATATTGTTTCCTTTAACTTGGACACACACATCTATACCTTTGGCCATTCCAAGTCATTTCCAGGAGTTATCTCACCCTCTGAGAAGTTTTACTAATGTTTCCAATGTTGTAAAAATGTGTAGAATAAATATTACATTTCAACAAAGATTTGCGTCAGCCTGCGACACATAGACATTTTGATAGTAGGCCAATATAGCTAATTAGTCACTTACATCACGAGTTGCCATAATTATAACACTTATATAAGTCTTTTAGTTTTTTGCGGCTCCAGACCGATTACTTTTTTGTATTTGTGGTCCAATATGGCTCTTTTAACATTTTGGGTTGCTGACTCCTGTTCTAAAGAAACCATGTTAAAACCAAAAATATATTTTCCCCCCAATCTTTTTGTATTTTTATCAATTTTCGAAAAAGCTCAAGAGCCGCGGGTTGCAGACCCCCGGCCTAGGTTCTATAGTTTTTTTAAGTCTATTGCTTACGTTGCTAAAACTGTTCATTCTACAGGAGAGCTCTGACAAAAGTGTGATTGAGCTGCAGCAGTTTGCCAAAAAGAACAAGCCAAACCTTCATATTTTGAACAAACTGCAAGAAGAGATGAGGAAACTGGCTGCACACCGGGTAAGTAGTTGCGTTCGATTAAGTATTCACAGTACAGTTTGAATTCTAAGTGGGTAAGAGTTTTCATTCACAAGAAATGTATTCATCATAGCTTTTCTTCAGAAAGACGGGCGATCTCGTAAGTTTACAGGTTGACAAAACGATCCTGGCCGTGTGTACACTGCAAAAAGTCAGTGCTCAAAAACAAGAAAAAAAAAATACAAAAATGAGGGGTATTTTATTTGAACTAAGCAAAATTATCTGCCAATAGAACAAGAAAATTTGGCTTGTCAAGACTTTCTAAAACAAGTAAAATTAGCTAACCTCAATAAACCCCAAAATACCTTAAAATAAGTATATTCTCACTAATAACAAGTGCGCTTTTCTTGGTAGATAACAAAAAAGAGACCATTTTCCTCAATATGTTGAAAAATATTCTTAAATGAAGTAAATGCTAGTAGGGATATCCCGATCCGATATTTGGATCGGATCGGCTGCCGATATTTGCCAAAAATTGCGTATCGGCAAGGCATGGGAAAATGCCGATCCAGATTCAGTTTTTAAAAAAAACCTCTCCCTCTCACAGACAGACAAGCGCACCTTCTTACACACGTCACATACTGTCACGTCATACGTCACATACGTATACGTCCTCTCCCAGCAGAGAAGTAGCAGCATGGCTAACGTTAGCTGTGATGCTAGCGCAGCCGTGCGAGCAACGCTCCCTCTAAGGTGCTCGCATATCAAACTCTTTTGGCTGACTTTTTGACACTTACATCCGGCGCCCCCCTCCACACCCTGGATTATAAATAATGTAAATAATTCAATGTGATTATCTTGTGTGATGACTGTATTATGATGATAGTATATATCTGATAGTATATATCTGTATCATGAATCAATTTCAGTGGACCCCGACTTAAACAAGTCGAAAAACTTATTGGGGTGTTACCATTTAGTGGTCAATTGTACGGAATATGTACTTCACTGTGCAACCTACTAATAAAAGTCTCAATCAATCAATCAAAACACACAGAATCATCATACTGCTGTGATTATATGCATCAAGTGTTCATTCAAGGCTATGGCAAAATATGGAGGTATATATGGTGTATCAAATATCTCAATATTAAAAAAAGGCCATATCGCCCAGCCCTAGTTCAATGATGCCATTTCTGTTTGTCATGTATAATTTTGTCTATTTTGTGTTTATCCTTGAATAAACAGGTCAGTTTCTTGTTACCAACCATTGTGTATTATTCAAACTCCCCTAATTCAGCTGGCTAGTTGTTATCAAGAGTACTAAAACCCTTTTCAACATGATTCTGACAACTAAGTAGGCTAAATAACTTTAAACTTTAATACATGCTCGGATAGGCCGGTATCGGTCAGTATCGGTATCGGATCGGAAATGCAAAAACAATATAGGTATCGGATCGGAAGTGCAAAAACCTGGATCGGGACATCCCTAGTTGATGACACAGCTTTGCAACACTTGATATTCTAGTTTCAAGCATGTTTTACTCAATATAGGTCATCAAATCTCAGCAACAAGCTGTAATATCTTACTGAGATCATTTAGGACCAAAACACTTAAAACAAGTAAAACACTAACATAAAATCTGCTTAGTGAGAAGAATTATCTTATCAGACAGAAAATAAGCAAATATCAGCCTTATTTGAGATATTTCATCTTACTTAGATTTCACTTTTTGCAGTGTACTATCGGGTCTTGCAGCACCTTCAGTCTCTTGTAAGGTTCTATGCTGTTTGTGTAACAGGAGGAAACCAGGAAGAAACCCAAGATGACCATCATGGAGTCTGCCCAGCCAGGGAGTGAACCTCTCTGCACTGTTGATGTTTAGGTCCACACACACACACACACACACACACACACACACATTCAGCACTGTGGCGTAATCGCCACCTAGGAACATATCGTTATTGCTTTTAGAACCGCTTGCTTCTTTTTCCCCCATGTGTAGTTGGATTGAGTGGTAGACATCAGGGTAGGACACAATGCACAAACAGAACATAGAGCAAATACCATCTACCTCTCTAGATGCATCTCGCTATGGTACAGGGGAAACAAATCCCCCAGGGTGCACTGCAGACAAGGTAGCATGGCTTACAAAACTACAACGCATGCACATTTGACTGCAAAACACTACCTACCATGCATTTGTTTTAATGTCCGCATTTCCGTACTCGCACCTGTGTTTCTATTAGTGGGGTAAGGGACTGTTTTTTGTGCCATTTCAATCTGAGAGGAACATTTTTTGTGTATTTTATTGGTTAATTTCGGTGGGTACAAATATGCTGTTTTGTCCTCAGAATGGTCCGAGTGTCGTTCTTAAATCACTGCTTTGGGCTGACCTTTTCAATTCAAACAGATTTGTCATCTTGGCTCGTGTTACAACACATCCACTTTAAATTAGCGTACTAATGCCATGCAAATTACCGTTTTGTTGGCTTAGCATTTTCCGGTGCACTCGCACTAAAATGATCTCATCTACATGTTGCCTTAGTTGATCCATTCATAAAAAGGACTGGGCCGTATCGATTGGACCTAAAACTTGAAACAGAAAGTAAAAGACCAAGTCCCCTCTACAAAATAAAGCATTTAATCGTCTAGCACATCTAGTTTTGTCTGTCCACCGCATGTGCAAAGGCGTGTCTTAATGTTGGCGTATCGTTTTTGTATGTTAACTTTTCTTGTGAGAGCGAACCGTGCGTCTGATCTTAACTACAATATTTTGTGCAGAATGCAACCTTGCAAAATTAAGCTGGCTGACATGGACATCATGCCGTCAAGTCATTAAATCCAGCACAAGCTTATGAAACAGTATACCAAAGCCCGAATTGAGTCAAATGCATTTTATAGACTACCTAATGTTGCTGCAAACTACCGACAAAACCGTACAAAAAGGAAAAATACTTGCTAAAATGTAACTGCTGTGTATTAGGTATTTTGGCTCGTGACGTCATTCACACACGCTGTTGTGATTTTATTTTGAAAAATGTGTCAGTGTGAGAATTGTTATGCTTTTTGACTTGTACCAGTGATTTGAGAGATTGTTGCCAAGAATATGAAGTATGTTTTGCATCATGAGCTCGATGACTGGTGATATTTATGCAAAATAAAAATGTCTTGACTAGAAAGTCAGTATTTGAAAAATGAATGTGTTTTCCTGTCATCCATAGTTCCCTCAAGACTGCTATCTATGTGTGGCTTTGAGTTCAAAGTGTGATCTGGCATCTCATTTGCATAATTTGTCATATTGCCTGGGCGTGTCATTTTTATGGATGCAGCAGAAGACACATTGAGCCACAAACTAAGCAAATCTTGAAAATCAAAGCCATACTTGCCAACCTTGAAACCTCCGATTTCGGGAGGTGGGGGGGGGGCTAAGAGGGGAGGAGTATATTTACAGCTAGAATTCACCAAGTCAAGTATTTCATATATATAAGAAATACTTGACTTTCAGTGAATTCTAGCTGTATATACAGGTAAAAGCCAGTAAATTAGAATATTTTGAAAAACTTGATTTATTTCAGTAATTGCATTCAAAAGGTGTAACTTGTACATTATATTTATTCATTGCACACAGACTGATGCATTCAAATGTTTATTTCATTTAATTTTGATGATTTGAAGTGGCAACAAATGAAAATCCAAAATTCCGTGTGTCACAAAATTAGAATATTACTTAAGGCTAATACAAAAAAGGGATTTTTAGAAATGTTGGCCAACTGAAAAGTATGAAAATGAAAAATATGAGCATGTACAATACTCAATACTTGGTTGGAGCTCCTTTTGCCTCAATTACTGCGTTAATGCGGCGTGGCATGGAGTCGATGAGTTTCTGGCACTGCTCAGGTGTTATGAGAGCCCAGGTTGCTCTGATAGTGGCCTTCAACTCTTCTGCGTTTTTGGGTCTGGCATTCTGCATCTTCCTTTTCACAATACCCCACAGATTTTCTATGGGGCTAAGGTCAGGGGAGTTGGCGGGCCAATTTAGAACAGAAATACCATGGTCCGTAAACCAGGCACGGGTAGATTTTGCGCTGTGTGCAGGCGCCAAGTCCTGTTGGAACTTGAAATCTCCATCTCCATAGAGCAGGTCAGCAGCAGGAAGCATGAAGTGCTCTAAAACTTGCTGGTAGACGGCTGCGTTGACCCTGGATCTCAGGAAACAGAGTGGACCGACACCAGCAGATGACATGGCACCCCAAACCATCACTGATGGTGGAAACTTTACACTAGACTTCAGGCAACGTGGATCCTGTGCCTCTCCTGTCTTCCTCCAGACTCTGGGACCTCGATTTCCAAAGGAAATGCAAAATTTGCTTTCGTCAGAAAACATGACTTTGGACCACTCAGCAGCAGTCCAGCTCTTTTTTTCCTTAGCCCAGGTGAGACGCTTTGCGCGCTGTTTCTTGGTCAACAGTGGCTTGACACGAGGTATGCGGCAGTTGAAACCCATGTCTTTCAAGCGTCTCTTGGTGGTGGATCTTGAAGCACTGACTCCAGCAGCTGTCCACTCCTTCTGAATCTCCCCCACATTTTTGAATGGGTTTTTTTTCACAATCTTGACCAGGGCACGGTGATCCCTATCGCTTGTACACTTTTTCTGACCACAGTTTTTCCTTCCCTTTGCCTCTCCATTAATGTGTTTGGACACAGAGCTCTGAGAACAGCCAGCCTCTTCAGCAATAACCTTTTGTGTCTTTCCCTCCTTGTGCAATGTGTCGATGGTTGCCTTTTGGACAGCTGTCAAATCTGAAGTCTTCCCCATGTTTGTGTAGGCTTCAGAACTGGACTGAGAGACCATTTAAAGCCCTTTGCAGGTGTTTTGAGTTAATCAGCTGATTAGTTTGTGGCACCAGGTGTCTTCAAAATTGAACCCTTACACAATATTCTAATTTTGTGACACACGGAATTTTGGATTTTCATTTGTTGCCACTTCAAATCATCAAAATTAAATGAAATAAACATTTGAATGCATCAGTCTGTGTGCAATGAATAAATATAATGTACAAGTTACACCTTTTGAATGCAATTACTGAAATAAATCAAGTTTTTCAAAATATTCTAATTTACTGGCTGTTACCTGTATATATAAATAAAAGAAATACTTGAATTTCAGTGTTCATTTATTTACACATATACACACACAACACTCATCTACTCATTGTTGAGTTAAGGGTTGAATTGTCCATTCTTGTTCTATTCTCTGTCACTATTTTTCTAACCATGCTGAACACCCTTTCGCAGGTACCCAGAAAGGTTTCGAGTACCACCAAAAAAACTGAATCTCTGAAGACAGTATAAAAATCTGTGTTAAAGGTGTACAAATACTGTTTGTATAATAAGCATGTTATTTTTTTTTTACAAATGAGGGTTAAGAGTTCAGTACTAAAAAAAAAAAAAAAAATGTGGCTTAAGTACAGTTTTTTAATTGAGCTGCTGCATTTTTTGGTTGGGTTGTTTATTTATTTTGAGTAACTTCTATACATTTCTAAAAGGGGAATAATGTAATAGAGTTATCTATGTTTGTCTGTTGCCATCTCCTGGTGAATGTTGGCTATAGCGTACTGGGGTTACTTTTTGGTTGGCCAACAATTTACGTGGTGTTGCGCACCTGACGTCACTCAGGTCCGCATGGAGCTGGAGGGGGCGTGGCTTCCAGCGCCGCCTGAATTTCGGGAGATTTTCGGGAGAAAATTTGTCCCGGGAGGTTTTCGGGAGAGGCGCTGAATTTCGGGAGTCTCCTGGAAAATCCGGGAGGGTTGGCAAGTATGAATAAAGCACTGGCTTCTTTAAAGCTTTCATGTTAGTTTCAAAATGTCCCAATAACACCAGAGAAGTTGCTAGCAGAGGTGGGTAGAGTAGCCAGAAATTATACTCAAGTAAGTGTACTGTTACTTTACAGATTTATTACTCAAGTAAAAGTAAGGAGTCACCCAAATATTTACTTGAATAGTTTTTTCACAACATACTTTTTACAAGTACAAGTACTGAGTAACTGATGAGTAACCTGTTCGTTTAATGACGGCAACAAATAATGCACAAAAACATAAAATTAGCAATGAGCAAATTCAGAGCCAGGAATATCTCTTAAGCAACTAAAACAAGAATATATATTATATAGCAATACATTAACATAAAAAAAATAAGGCAAGTTGAGCCACAATAACTTAACAGCACCATAGGCTCAGTAGGCAGAGATTACAAAGGAAAATAACAAGTTAGCCTTTACGCAAACTATAAACTGATAGGTGTGGGCTGCACCTGGTAACACACTGTGCACTTCTGATTGGTGTTTCTATGCGTGTGTGTGTCTATGAGGCTGCAGTGCGTTAATAAATATCCCCACACAATGTACATTTGACAGTGATTCATAGCAGGGAAGCTAACAGCCTACGGTGACAGCCAAAATATCTACTAACGTTACTTAACGCCATGTGCTTCCTCAAATTTGACGTTGAGTTCATGTAAGCTTAAGCTTAAGCTTGCAGGTATGCGATTGAAGGTCTGTCTGACACACCAAAACAAACAAAGCGTGCATTAACAGATGGATAAAAATCAGTAGCGAGTAGCGAGCTGAATGTAGATAAATGGAGCGGAGTAAAAGTAGTGTTTCTTCTCTATAAATATACTCAAGTAAAAGTATGTTGCATTAAAACTACTCTTAGGAGTACAATTTATCCCAAAAGTTACTCAAGTAGATGTAACGGAGTAAATGTAGCGTGTTACTACCCCATACCTGCCAACTTTTGAAATCAGAAAAACCTAGTAGCCAGGGTCCAGGGGCCGCAGGCCCCGGTAGGTCCAGGACAAAGTCCTGGTGGGGGGTTCAGGGGGCTTCCGACGCAAAATGATTGATTGCATTCAGACAGGTTAAAATGTTGCTAAAACCATCACTTTTCTATCAGTCACAGTGACTTTTCAAAACAAAAATATTACAGCAAAAATCATATGGGTTGATTGACATGTTTATTCTGTAAGCTAACTTCAATAGTTTGAAATTATTTTGACAGTTAATGCCAGTTATCCTGTCAACCTTTCACAAGACTTCAATTTGTTAATTGAAAGTATAAACAGTATAAACACTTTTTACAGTAAACAAATGGTAAAACAGTACTAAACAATGTCATTATTAACTTTCTGTCCAAGCTTGTATAATCTACTGCCTTGTTCAATTGTAAAAAATATTCTGTGCCTAAAATTCACATTTCTATCACAATTATCATACTGTAAACATGGTAAGCTAACTTCATTAAAATTAATAGTCCTGTCAATAGCATGGAATTACAATTCAAATGTAGTTTTTTTGTAAGCCTTTAAAAATAATTCAAAATATGAAAAATTAATGAAAATTAATTTAAGCCATCAGACACTTGAAAAGTGGCACATCACATCTCTAATGTAATCATTTTAACTTTTCAACAGAAATAGCACTGCAAAAATATTAAGGACATACTTCTGTATTTTGGTAGTTATGCTGTTAATATTTAACAAGATTTCTTCAACTTGGACTTGAAAGCATAAATAGTATAAACACTTTTAACAGTATAACAGTACTAAACAATTCCAATAGAGAACATTGGTGTCATTACCTTTTTGTGGCTAAAATCCAAATTTATTCTATCAGATTGATCATACTGCAAAAATGATATGGTAACTTTATGATAAGTTAGACTTGTGTTTTTTTGTCCCAACGTGGTCTTTTACATCGCTAATTCCTCCGTGTCCGATCGAAAAATCTTGTCTGCACAAGGTGCAATTCGCGTAGTTTTCACCCTTTTTGGAACGGATAATTATTCCCGGATAGGCTTTTGAATATTCTTCACCGAATGACTGCAGTTTTCTTTTCGGTTTAAGACTCGTTTGCGATTTTTCTCCGGCTGATTCCATGATCGTTCGCTCGTTTGGAAACAATGGCAACTGGTGCCTCGTGCTTGGCAGCGGTGCTATAAATAGCCTAGCGCATGGCATTCGGAATGGCTCGATAGGAAGTTACGGGGAGCAGTGTCGATTGTCATTGTTGTTACGCGATTTCGTGAATAAAACTTAAAAAAAAAAAAAAAAATTTAATTAATGAAAAACCGTATTTTTTATCACTGCAACCATAACCCGGAATAGGTTGATGAAAACCGTACTAATTACGGGAAAACCGGAGTAGTTGGCAGGTATGCTACCCACCTCTGGTCGCTAGTCACGTTTTTGAAAGACTCAGAATGTGAATATTCCAAAGTGGCTAAGTTGGCAACACATAATCTTGCGTATGATGTGTAACAGCAGTTATGGTGACATTCACACTCTCCATGTGTGTGTTAATGAGCCAGGTGCCATCACAAATGTATAGAAAACCTTGATATTGATCTAAAAAGAACAAAAAACTTCACAGGTAGTTTTGAAATAATATGATTTTATTCCAAAAGAAGTATATCATTAGGCATAACAGCATAACAAAAGGGAAAAATCATTTGGATGGTAAATCATTAAAAAGACTTAAATCTACAATACATGAATAATTCTTTAATGAGACTGTCTTGTCCACACATGAAGCCATTTCTAAGATGAACAGACCTTTTGTTCCGGATGATTGGTCTGCTGCTGGGAGGTGCTTTCCCTCTCAAAGAGAAGAACCATCTCAAAGTGCATCGTCTGAGGAAACATGTCCACAGCCATGGCTCGAACAGGGCGGAACGGTGCTCCGTGGACTCTGTTAGAGGGCGCCCTGCACAGGCTGAAGAGGATTGAATTGTCATCAAAAATGTGGTTCAGGTGCATGAAAATGTTAACTCACTCAATGAAGTTATTCATAGCTGCCTTGGCGTTGCACGACACGTAAATCAGCTTCTTCAGATGCGCCGCTCTCCTGATGGCGAGTATCACCTTGGAATCTACATTTAGGACGGTATCTGCTTACAGCTAACCGAGATGACGGGAATGTTTTTACAGGCCTTTGTGTTTTTGAACTCACGTAATCCCGCCCTTGGTGGATCTACAATGGCTGTGATGCTGGGGGACACCAGAGCGCCCAGAATGTTGGGCAACATGTCTTCAGCTTTTCCGCAGTGGAACTCGACGTTACTAAGACCTTGAGGAAGATGGAACTTCAAGTAAGAAAATGCACACCTGCCCGTTGTAAAACACCATACATACAGCAATCATAGATGAGGGACGTTACCGTTAAGTTTTGTGTTGGCTTTGCCGTCTTCCACTGCCGCCTGGCACAGCTCGATGCCAATAACCTTCTTGACCCTCTGCAGACATGAAAATATGCAATTTAATGTCAATACTTGCCATAGCCTGACTGTGTGGTTTCACAAAGATAGCTACTTTAACTCTGCAGTGTTTCCCACACATTCATTTATTTGTGGCGGCCCGCCACAAAAGAATTACGTCCGCCAGAAATTGATTTTTCGGCTTTTGACTCGCTCGACCGCTCATAAAAGCAATGGGACTCTGTCTGTGAATGTACCTTGTAGTTACAGGTGGCGGTAGCCTACTATGCATTGTAACTCCGCCAATAGCACTTCATTCACCTGGTGGGCCAGAAGAAGAAGAAGAAGACGGCGGAGTAAAAGAACGGACCGACCGGATCAAAATACGAGGGTAATATAGGTTGTAGGTAGATAAGTTATAGCTGCATCGCTCACGGCTCGTCATATATTTAACGTTAATCCGCGATTTCACCGAGCGTTTCACTCACGGTGAGCAGCCTGACGCTGCTTCATTAACACCGCCGCTGTTGTCACGTCACGTGTTACCATACCGACGAGCTAACGTGTCCAGGTTATAACCCTGTTGTCAATGAACACACGTGGAGACGGTGCTTCAGATACTGCATTAATAATGAAGCTAAATTGTCCACTGCAGCATGTGAATGCAATGAAAAGAATCAAATCTGAGCCAACCAGCTGTTAAACTGTTGTCCAGGTTAATGTTTTGGCCATTAAAGGCCCTTCATTTCAAGATTTCAACTGTGATCGGTCTTTAAACAGGTGGCTGACCTGTTCAGATGGGTGTAACTCAGGGGTGCTCACACTTTTTCTGCAGGCGAGCTACTTTTCAATTGATCAAGTCGTGGGGATCTACCTCATTCATATATATCATTTATATTTACTTATTTATGAAATATATGTTTTTGTTAACAAGTTAAAGGTGTTTAATGATAATGCAAGCATGTTTAACACATATAGTTAATATTGTTAATAAATTAAAGGTGTTTAATGATAATACAAGTATGTTTAATACATATAGTTAATATTGTTAACAAGTTAAAGGTGTTTAAAGATAATACAAGCATGTTTAACACATATTGTTAATCAATTAAAGGTGTTTAATGATAATACAAGTATGTTTAATACATATAGTTAATATAGTTAACAAGTTAAAGGTGTTTAATGACAATACAAGTATGTTTAATACATATAGTTAATATTGTTAACAAGTTAAAGGTGTTTAATGACAATACAAGCATGTTTAACACATATAGTTAATATTGTTAACAAGTTAAAGGTGTTTAAAAATAATACAAGCATGTTTAACACATATAGATTCCTTTCTTTCATGAAGACAAGAATATAAGTTGGTGTATTACCTGATTGTGATGACTTGCATTGATAGGAATCAGACAGTGGTGCTGATAACGTCCGCATTTTCGAATGGAGGAGAAAAAAAGTCCTCCTTTCTGTCCAATACCACATGAAAGTGGTTGGTTTTTGGCATCTTATTTGTCCAGCTTCTGTACTCCTTTGTATACACTTTACAAGAAATACATTGTCGGCAAACTCCGTAGCTTGCGAGCTTGTGCACGCCAGCTTTCTGAGACTCTTATTTTGTTAGCGCAACTGTGCAGTCGGTCTTTGGAGTTTTGACGACAGGTACGGCGCCAGAGTCTGTTGAAATAAAGTGTTTCTCGCCTTCCTGTCGGTAATTTTAATGAGCTAAATATGTACATAAAGTGTTGTACTTATATTCCAACTCCGCGTTCTTCTTGGTCATCGCCGCTGCCGCCGTCACCCCCCGCCCCCCGACCACACCACCACAAATAGATGCCTGTCCTGTGGGAAACACTGCTCTGTAATGCATTAATTATAACTTCAGGATTTGTATTACTCTAGATCAGGGATGTCAAACTGGTTTGCATTGAAGTCCGCTTGTAACAGCAAATGTATGAATTTGCCTCTGGATTTCATTATTAATTATATAAATTGTTTTAGGTAGACTTGTCGATTTTACAGTCAAAATGTTACAATTACAAAAAATTGTTTTCCATTTTTGTACAACATTTTACTGTAAATATACAAACAGTACCACTGTTTTGTTTTTTACGGAAAAAGCTGGCAGCTTAGTTGCCAGAATTTTTGTCTTAAATTTACAACATATTGTTCATGGAAAAACATTTTTTTTACTCTGGCAATTTAGCATTTACGTTGTTAAAAACCAACAACCGTAGAAAAATTGCTACTTTTTTTTTAATCAATTTACAGTAATATGCTGTAAAGAACAACATAAAATTTATTGTCAGTTTGTTGTAAAGTTAAGTATTTTTATTTAGACAAAAACATGTTTGGAAAGTATGATAATATACTAGGGGTGTAACGGTACACAAAAATCTCGGTTCGGTACGTACCTCGGTTCAG
Organism: Nerophis lumbriciformis; assembly: GCF_033978685.3. Lineage (NCBI taxonomy): Eukaryota > Metazoa > Chordata > Actinopteri > Syngnathiformes > Syngnathidae > Nerophis > Nerophis lumbriciformis. The sequence continues at coordinate 1,211,671 of NC_084559.2, read as the reverse complement.
TTCATAAGTTTGCTGGTTTCAAGAAATGTAAAGCTGAGCGCATATCATTATGTCAAGATAATGGCACTAGCATTTACTTCATTTAAGAATATTTTTCAACATATTGAGCAAAAAGGTATTTTCTACCAAGAAAAGTGCACTTGTTATTAGTGAGAATATACTTATTTTAAGTATTTTTGGGTTCATTGAGGTTAGCTAATTTTACTTGTTTTGGAAAGTCTTGACAAGCCAAATGTTCTTGTTCTATTGGCAGATAATTTTGCTTAGTTCAAATAAAATACCCCTCATTTTTGTATTTTTTTTTCTTGTTTTTGAACACTGACTTTTTGCAGTGTAGAGCAGTGGTCCCCAACCACCGGTCCAGGGACCGGTACCGGTCCAGGGACCGGTACCGGTCCGTGACGCATTTGATACCGGGGCTGGAGAGAAACATTAAATAATTTATAAAGGACTGCATTTTCTCCGACTTAACTTTGGCCTGTCCCACCAGACCAGTGGTGTCGAACTTGTTTTCATTGAGGGCCACACCGCAGTCGTGGCTGCCAGTAGAGGGCCGCTTGTAACAGTAAATTATCTTATTTTATTATTTATTTAAAAAAAAAAAATTAACAGTAAATACTTAATGAATTTGTCTATGAATTAATATATTTTTTAATTAAATTTTTTTTTTAAAGTCTGCCGATTTTACCACTGTTTTTTACACAAAAAAACTGGCAGCTTAGTTGCCGGTAAAATATTGTACTATAAAATCTATAGTGGGTTTTTTTCCATTATTATTATTATTTTAACAACATGTTTCTGTAAATGCCCTGCGATGAGGTGGCGACTTGTCCAGGGTGTACCCCGCCTTCCGCCCGATTGTAGCTGAGATAGGCTCCAGCGCCCCCCGCGACCCCGAAAGGAATAAGCGGTAGAAAATGGATGGATGTTTCTGTAAATAGAATTACAGTACTGCTGTTTAATTTTATTTTGGCAACTGTTGCGTTTTGGACCAGTTGTTCCTCCCAGGGAATTCAAGTCACAATTCGCTCCCAAGTTCTTTCCGACACTTAAAGCTGAGTTGAAAAACCACCAGAGACAGAATAGGTATTTTCTTGTATATTCTCAAAGCTTTGCCAATATACATTTTGATTGAGACCAGTCTAACCATAGAACATTCTCTTGCGCCTCCCCAAAATGGTCTCTCTTCCCAACGCCAAAAACCTCTCTTTCCTTCCCCCTCCCTAGCCATAACAAAATGCTAGTCACAACACATTCCAAAGAACTCAAGGTTAACACACACAGTATACTTGCTGACAGAGCATCAAGAGAATAAATGGAAAACACGAGCTGTGTTCAAATATGACTAAGAAATGAAAGAAGTACAACTTAAATTCAGATATATGTAAATATCCGCCTCCGACAATTCCCCCTTCAGATCTTTTTAGAAGATCTGAAGGGGGAATTGTCAGACACAGACACCATGATAAAATGTGGTACCATAAAAAAAAAAAAATTTGCATTGCGATTGCGTGTGGACAAAGACCGCTTTGAAACTACACTCGTGTGGATGGAGACCCTTTTAACCTCGGATATGCGTTTTTGGAAACCATCCGTGTGGACATGGCCTAACTCCTAAGACTTTGAACAAGTTGCACACTGTAGTGACCACCAATCATGTGCCACCACTTTCAGTTTGACATACCTTAGCCAGAGAGATGCCAATAGTTCCAGTCCCGCAGCACACGTCCAAAACTGTGCTGCTCTCATCCAATTGGGCCCATTCCCCCACCGCTGAGTACAGAACCTCTGCTCCCGCAGTATTCACCTATCAAACAGGATTTTGAGAAACACTTTGGGGAGTCATTCGGGGCATAGTTTCTTACCTGAAAGAAAGAATGAGGAGATATTCTGAATTGTAGACCGAGGAGTTCCTCGTGAATGCAGTGGTCTCCGAGCACCAGCTCACATGGCAAGTCTTCAGCGTTAGGGGATTGTCTTTGGTGGGAAAATAAATGTAATGAACATTTTATGAGCGTCACCTGACCATTGATCCTGGTCAAATTGGCAGTTTACATAATTGGCCACAACACATTTGCAAAAAGTAAATAGAAAACATTAAAAAAAATCTATTTTGAGATGCAAATGACCTTTCTACTGTGGCTACCTTTTTTGCCCATTGTTTGAAACAACTGAGCCACCCGTGTTTTTAGAAGGGTGAGGGTGCCACCCGCTGCTCGTTAACCTCTTAAGCTGTTTGCTTACATGCTTTTTTTTATTTCTCTTTGCTATTTGAGCTCATTGGACCCTAATTAGAATAAAAACTAAGAATCATATTTTGATATGATGTACTTAATCCATAAGTAACAAAACGTGTACTTCATGTTTAGTGACATGCTAATTCTTATTTGTACACTTTTATTCCAAATTCCATTATATGTTATACTCTTCTGACACCACCAGATGGCAGTATAAGTGTCCACAAGACCCCAATTCAGTAGTGTACACCAGGGGTGCTCATTACGTCGATCGCGAGCTACCGGTCGATCTCGGAGGGTGTGTCAGTCGATCACCAGCCAGGCATTAAAAAAATAGTCCTAAAAATGAGCGATCATAAATCTTCACTATGACGTCACTTTCGTCACTTGATTGACATTCACAGCACCCGAGGGTCTTCTGAGATGACGCTGGCTGCTGCCAGCTCATTAAAATTACCGACTGGAAGGCGAGAAACACTTTATTTCAACAGACTCTGGCGCCGTCCGTACCTGTCGTCAAAACTCCAAAGACCGACTGCACAGTTGCGCTAACAAAACGAGTCTCAGAAAGCTGGCGTGCACAAGCTAGCAAGCTACAGAGTTTGCCAACAATGTATTTCTTGTAAAGTGTATACAAAGGAGTACGGAAGCTGGGCAAATAAGATGCCAAAAACCAACCACTTTCATGTGGTATTGGACAGAAAGGAGGACTTTTTTTCTCCTCCATTCGAAAATGCGGACGTTTTTAGCACCACTGTCTGATTCCAATCAATGCAAGTCATCAGAATCAGGTAATACACCAACTTATATTCTTGTCTTCATGAAAGAAAGGAATCTATATGTGTTAAACATGCTTGTATTATCTTTAACCACCTTTAACTTGTTAACAATATTAACTATATGTGTTAAACATGCCTGCATTATCTTTAAACATCTTTAACTTATTAACAATATTAACTATATGTGTTAAATATGCTTGTATTATCATTAAACACCTTTAACTTATTAATAATATTAACTATATGTATTAAACATGCTTGTATTATCATTAAACACCTTTAACTTGTTAACAATATTAATTATATGTATTAAACATGCTTGCATTATCTTTAAACACCTTTAACTTGTTAACAATATTAACTATATGTATTAAACATACTTGTATTATCATTAAACACCTTTAATTTATTAACAATATTAACTATATGTATTAAACATTCTTGCATTATCATTAAACACCTTTAATTTATTAACAATATTAACTATATGTGTTAAACGTGCTTGCATTATCATTAAACACCTTTAACTTGTTAACAAAAACATATATTTCATAAATAAGTAAATATAAATTATATATATGAATGAGGTAGATCCCCACGACTTGATCAATTGAAAAGTAGCTCGCCTGCAGAAAAAGTGTGAGCACCCCTGGTGTACACAATTTTGGAAATGAGAGCTAAAAGGTGCTGTCCACGCATGTGGCCACTAAGCCTTTTTAAGAAGAGCCATACCTTCTTTCATGTCAGAGCTGCTGAAAGACTAAACTATATTTGGAGCTGGTCTCCTTTTTTGTCAGAATGTCTTGATTATTTGGTAAATTGGCAACGAGGGCCTTAGCTATCGATTATCTTAGTAATCGAGGAATCTTATTTATTAGTTTGTTCGGATAAAATGCACTTTATAGCCTCAATGCATATTACCGTATTTTTCGGACTATTAGTCGCAGTTTTTTTTCATAGTTTGGCCGGGGGTGCGACTTATACGTGAAATTATTAACACATTAGCGTAAAATATCAAATAATATTATTGATCTCATTCACGTAAGAGACTAGACGTATAAGATTGCATGGGATTTAGCGATTAGGAGTGACAGATTGTTTGGTAAACGTATAGCATGTTCTATATGTTATAGTTATTTGAATGACTCTTACCATAATATGTTACGTTAACATACCAGTTGGTTATTTATGCCTCATATAACGTACACTTATTTAGCCTGTTGTTCACTATTCTTGATTTATTTTAAATTGCCTTTCAAATGTCTATTCTTGGTGTTGGCTTTTATCAAATAAATTTCCCCAAAAGATGCAACTTATACTCCAGTGCGACTTATATTTGTTTTTTCCCTTCTTTATTATGCATTTTCGGCCGGTGAGACTTATACTCGGAAAAATACGGTAGATTTCGAAGCTTTTTCTAATCAATTTAATCGATTAATCTTTGCCAACAATGATCCCTCCTGCTTTGTCTTCTTATTCTCTGGCAGAACAGCTTGTTTATAATGTGTATTAGGGGTTTGTCATCTTAGGCTCATCCTGCGGCCCCAGCGGGACGAGCGGTGGAAAGTGGATGGATGGATAATACATATTGTGTGTAAATGTATTTTTCTAATCAGCCTGACCTAAGCCTATGATTGATTTGTTAAATTAATAATATTTGTGATTAACAAAGGTAGTTAACTGTAAGTAGGTTAGATGTTCTATTTTATTGAATATGATCAAAATCAAGAGTAAGAGTACTCATTCAGTGTTAATATTGGAGTGGTCCCCAGGTCACCTCTGTAGTGGAAAAGTTGGGTCCTGAGGTCAAACAGATCGAAATGAGCCTTTTGCTACAATTTGGCACATTAACATTTGATATGTTCATGAATGTGCATTAATGTACTATAACAGATGGTGACTTCCTATCAAAAGTTGTACTATACATCTATAAAGTTGTAATATACATATATAACATATATACATATGTGTCTTGGGCATGACGTTAAAGTGCAGATTTAAGGTCTACCACAATGGTGGAAGAAGGCTGCAGCAGAAAAGGGTCCCCAGTCGTCTTGGATCCCATGCCACTGGACCCTGACCCGATTCTGTCAAGGATCGTGTGGTGACTGTCTGTGCACCAGTCTCCCCACGTAAAACAAAGTCACGCACAGGCATCCTCCATAAAGGGATACACCCCTACCAGGAGGATCGTCATACTCGTTCGAGTGACCGCCGATAATAATAATAATAATAATCATGATTAGAGTAATAAACAATTATTGATGCATCTTTACGTGTATTTGTATTGAACCGTTTCGGTACGGGGGTTCGGTTCGGAAGTGTACCGAACGAGTTTCCACACGGACATATTAAGTAGCGTAACGCACGTTGTTTAAACAATGCACACCGAGGCACAACACACGGCATGCTAGCAGCTAACGGGCTACGATAGACTGACCATACGTCCTCTTTTCACCGGACATGTCCTCTTTTGCGGAGCTGTCAGGGCGGAGTTTCTTAAATGCCTCAAATGTCCGGCATTTTGAGTTAGGGTTGCGTGTATTTTCAATGTACGTTCAGGGTTAAGAAGGGGTTAAAAACAAAACAAACAGCAGCATTGGTGAGGGAGGGGCAGAGACAGAGAGAGAGAGAGAGTTATGATAAACGCGCATGCGTCGCCAGGCTCTGCTTTTTATCCATAGATTTATCACATTTAATTTTTTATTATCTATAGCAGGGGTGTCAAAAGTGTGCCCCGGAGGCCATTTGCGGCCCACAGCTAATGTTTTAAAAGGCCCACGGCACATTCTAAAAATACTATTAAAATAAACAAAAACATAACAAAAGTGAAACAAAAAAGCTTAAAGGTGAAATGTAATTTAGAAAAAGTTGCAATGTTGACTAATAAAACAAAGCTGTTTTTTTTTTTTTTCAAACTGTCATTGCTCAAAACATAATATTGAATCAAAATCAATGTTATTATGAATTATTGACCTATCCAAGGTTCCCATTACTTCACATCAAATATTACACTAAGAAAAATATTTTTGGTGGAAGATTTTGCAAATTTGGTAAATAAATAACCCAAAAATGTATATTTTGTTGTTTTCTTACTGTACCGAAAATGAACCGAACCGTGACCTCTAAACCGAGGTACGTACCGAACCGAAATGTTTGTGTACCGTTACACCCCGAGTTAACACTGTAAAATATTTGTCTTCTTACCTTTGACCCTCTCTGACAAAGTAAAGAGAGGTTATTCCGCTGTCTTTGCCCTCTCCATCTGTGAAGTATTTCTTCATGGAGCTCTTTAACACATCCAGTTCTGTTTCTTCAAGTTTCTGGAATGAAAAAGTGCGAGAAGTCGTCCAGGTTCTGACGCTACATAAATGCTGATAAAAGTAACTGCGTTCTAAGCAACACTGGGTGTTTGTTTACCTGAGGGTTAAAGAAGGCCATTGCCATGGCTTGTTTGGTCCTGGTGGTCCGAACAGTCAGCTGCTTCCAGTGCCCTTCATATGTTTCAGGACTGTAGACGGTGTAAGGTGTCGACCTATCCCATCAATTGACATCAACTTGATTAATACGTCTAATTGCCGTAAGAAGAAACAAAGTATGATATGTGAACATTACCACCTCCACTTGTGGCCTAAAATCTGTATTGCAATATACTTTATATTGCAGCCTCCTACGATAAAGATATGTATCACAACATATAACCGGTATTTGGTACGTAAATAATAATAATACGCGGAAACATTACCAGTACATCATTTCCAGTTGTATTATTTTCTCACAACTATTATTGATCTACTTGCTAATATCTGGATACTTTCTGTTGTAACGATTATAAGTACACTTCTCTTCAAATGTAATAATCACTTATTCTTCTGTTCTTTCGATACTTTACATTAGCATACCTGCCAACTTTTGAAATCAGAAAAACCTAGTAGCCAGGGTCCAGGGGCCACAGGCCCCGGTAGGTCCAGGACAAAGTCCTGGTGGGGGGTTCAGGCGAAGCCCCCCGACGCAAAATGATTATTAGCATTCAGACAGGTTAAAATGTTGCTAAAACCATCACTGTTTGGGCGACGAAAAACGTTGAAAGTTTTCCACTTGTATCGCTAGCAACGGCATTAGACTTGTGTTTTTTTGTCCCAACGTGGTCTTTTACATCGCTAATTCCTCCGTGTCCGATCGAAAAATCTTGTCTGCACAAGGTGCAATTCGCGTAGTTTTCACCCTTTTTGGAACGGATAATTATTCCCGGATAGGCTTTTGAATATTCTTCACGGAATGACTGCAGTTTTCTTTTCGGTTTAAGACTCGTTTGCGATTTTTCTCCGGCTGATTGCATGATCGTTCGCTCGTTTGGAAACAATGGCAACTGTATGGCGTCACATTAGTGCCAAAAATCCGAGCGCATAAAAACTGTTATCGCGCGCTGATTCTCCACTTCGTGCGCGCGCGCGACACCATTTTGCGCGCGCGCGCGACGCCTTTCTGCACGCTCTCTGTGTACTCCTGGCATCTCTCCTCGCGCTGTCATGTTTCTTTTTGGCACTTTGGGGGCGGGTATGCTTAGACGGCCCCTTCTTTCTGATTGGCTGTGAGCATTTTTCATATGACCAATCATTCTCCAGTGTAGCAACGTTGTAGCCATCTTACTTCAGACATCTAGCCTCAATCATTACATTGATGTCAATGGTACATGTACTACTTAAATTACCATAACTTGCTCGATTTTCGACCAATTTACAAACGGTTTGCCTTGATACAAATCTTATTACATGTAGATATGACATAGGATGCTGTACCTGTTGAAATGACCTCTTTCGCTTTAAAAAAAAATGACTTAATTGTGCAACATAGTTGTGTAGGGTCAGTGTTAGTCAGTTCTCTGATTATTTTAAACTGTTTCAGAATACATTATTAAAAGCTATTTTTAACATTTTAAAAACAAAATTCAAAGATTATTTCATTAATTTTATGGCTGAATCAAAAGAAATTCCATAAATTAGAAAACAAATGTTCAAGAAGAAGTGAAAATATAAAATAATGTTATGGTTGGATGTTATTGCTGGTGGACCAGTTCTGGCTGAAAGATGTGATTATGGTGTTTGTTGTCTTATTATTTATTTGGGTCACATTTTGTATTACCCTGTATTGTGTTTATGTGCTATGAAATAACCTTCATCAGCGCGCGACATTTTTTTATCCACTTCTTCCTCTGTAAATCTTGATACATATTGACGATGACCCGCCCTGCTATACTTCTGATTGGCTCTGAACTTTTTCAGCGTTTTTCGCCTGACCAATCAGAAAGGAGGGGCCGTCTAAGCATACCCGCCCCCAAAGTGCCAAAAAGAAACATGACAGCGCGAGGAGAAATGCCAGGAGTACACAGAGAGCGCGCAGAAAGGCACCGCGCGCGGGCTAAAAGGCACCACGCGCGCGCAAAATGGGGTCGCGCGCGCGCACGAAGTGGAGAATCAGCGCGCGATAACAGTTTTTATGCGCTCGGATTTTTGGCACTAATGTGACGCCATACAACTGGTGCCTCGTGCTTGGCAGCGGTGCTATAAATAGCCTCGCGCATGGCATTCGGAATTGCTCGATAGGAAGTTACGGGAAGCAGTGTCGATTGTCATTGTTGTTACGCGATTTCGTGAATAAAACTTTTTTTTAAATATATTTTTTTAATTAATGAAAAAACGTATTTTTTATCACTGCAACCGTAACCCGGAATAGGTTGATGAAAACCGTACTAATTACGGGAAAACCGGAGTAGTTGGCAGGTATGCATTAGTTTTGGGCGCTACTACAAATTTGGGTGTCAATACGATACCAAGTCGTTACACGGGCAGTATTGGTCATATCATTGCTGATACTTATTGTAACATTTTCAAAATCATTGAATTATTTGATATTTGATCACAACTGTAATCAGACAAAACCACAGGTTTGCGGAATAATTATCAATTCAATATTTTACATTATTTCCTACAATTAGCTCTGGTTTTTGCCTTTAAAGTCCTCCTGTGTACAGGGACTTTATTTCTCAAGATTGTAAGCTATAAAATCGACAAAATCTCTGATTCATAAAAAATAAAGGTCATACCACTATAGTATCGATCATATACTTTGTATAGTTACTGTCGATATTTGTACACAAGCTCTAGCTTGTGGTTAGCATATATGCCCCTAGAGCAGTGTTTTTCAACCTTTTTTTTGCGGCAAGGCCCCGGGGGTAGATGAGATCCGCCCGGAGTTCCTTAAGGCTCTGGATGCTGTGGGGCTGTCTTGGTTGACAAGACTCTGCAGCATCGCGTGGACATCGGGGGCGGTACCTCTGGATTGGCAGACCGGGGTGGTGGTTCCTCTATTTAAGAAGGGGAACCGGAGGGTGTGCTCTAACTATCGTGGGATCACACTCCTCAGCCTTCCCAGTAAGGTCTATTCAGGTGTACTGGAGAGGAGGCTACGCCGGATAGTCGAACCTCGGATTCAGGAGGAACAGTGTGGTTTTCGTCCTGATCGTGGAACTGTGGACCAGCTCTATACTCTCGGCAGGGTCCTTGAGGGTGCATGGGAGTTTGCCCAACCAGTCTACATGTGTTTTGTGGACTTGGAGAAGGCATTCGACCGTGTCCCTCGGGAAGTCCTGTGGGGAGTGCTCAGAGAGTATGGGGTATCGGACTGTCTGATTGTGGCGGTCCGCTCCCTGTATGATCAGTGTCAGAGCTTGGTCTGCATTGCCGGCAGTAAGTCGGACACGTTTCCAGTGAGGGTTGGACTCCGCCAAGGCTGCCCTTTGTCACCCATTCTGTTCATAACCTTTATGGACAGAATTTCTAGGCGCAGTCAAGGCGTTGAGGGGATCCGGTTTGGTGGCTGCAGGATTAGGTCTCTGCTATTTGCAGATGATGTGGTCCTGATGGCTTCATCTGGCCAGGATCTTCAGCTCTCACTGGATCGGTTCGCAGCCGAGTGTGAAGCGACTGGGATGAGAATCAGCACCTCCAAGTCCGAGTCCATGGTTCTCGCCCGGAAAAGGGTGGAGTGCCATCTCCGGGTTGGGGAGGAGATCTCGCCTCAAGTGGAGGAGTTCAAGTACCTCGGAGTCTTGTTCACGAGTGAGGGAAGAGTGGATCATGAGATCGGTGCGGCGTCTTCAGTAATGCGGACGCCGTATCGATCCGTTGTGGTGAAGAAGGAGCTGAGCCGGAAGGCAAAGCTCTCAATTTACCGGTCGATCTACGTTCCCATCCTCACCTATGGTCATGAGCTTTGGGTTATGACCGAAAGGACAAGATCACGGGTACAAGCGGCCGAAATGAGTTTCCTCCGCCGGGTGGCGGGGCTCTCCCTTAGAGATAGGGTGAGAAGCTCTGCCATCCGGGGGGAGCTCAAAGTAAAGCCGCTGCTCCTCCACATGGAGAGGAGCCAGATGAGGTGGTTCGGGCATCTGGTCAGGATGCCACCCGAACGCCTCCCTAGGGATGTGTTTAGGGCACGTCCGACCGGTAGGAGGCCGCGGGGAAAACCCAGGACACGTTGGGAGACTATGACTCCCGGCTGGCCTGGGAACGCCTCGGGGTCCCACAGGAAGAGCTGGACGAAGTGGCTGGGGAGAGGGAAGTCTGGGCTTCCCTGCTTAGGCTGCTGCCCCCGCGACCCGACCTCGGATAAGCGGAAGAAGATGGATAAGCGGAAGAAGATGGATGGAAAAAAATGCGGCGGCACACCACCAGCAGAAATCATTAAAAAGCGAAACTCAGTTGACAGTAAAAAGTCGTTCCTGTGTGTAGTGTTTTACTTCTTGTCTTGCGCTCCTATTTTGGTGGCTTTTCCTCTTGTTTTGGTATTTTCCTGTAGCAGTTTCACGTCTTCCTTTGAGGCGATATTTCCCGCATCTACTTTGTTTTTATCCTTCTTCGTGGGACATTGTCGATTGTCACGTCATGTTCGTGTACATTGTGGACGCCGCCGCCGTCCCTCTCTCTCTCTCTCTCTCTCTCTCTCTCCTCTCTCTCTCTCTCTCTCTCTCTCTCTCTCTCTCTCTCTCTCTCTCTCTCTCTCTCTCTCTCTCTCTCTCTCTCTCTCTCTCTCTCTCTCTCTCTCTCTCTCTCTCTCTCTCTCTCTCTCTCTCTCTTCTCTCTTCTCTCTCTCTCTCTCTCTCTCTCTCTCTCTCTCTCTCTCTCTCTCTCTCTCTCTCTCTCTCTCTCTCTCTCTCTCTCTCTCTCTCTCTCTCTCTCTCTCTCCTTCTCTCTCTCCTCTCTCTCTCTCTCTCTCTCCTCTCTCTCTCTCTCTCTCTCTCTCTCATCTCTCTCTCTCTCTCTCCTCTCTCTCCTCTCTCTCTCTCTCTGTCCTCAATTGTTGATGACTGATAATAACAACCCAACGCCCCTCTCCACACCCGGATTGTAAATAATTCAATGTGATGACTGTATTATGATGATAGTATATATCTGTATTATGAATCAATTTAAGTGGACCCCGACTTAAACAAGTTGAAAAACTTATTGGGGTGTTACCATTTAGTGGTCAATTGTACGGAATATGTACTTCACTGTGCAACCTACTAATAAAAGTCTCAATCAATCAATCAAAGCTTTGCTTGTAGAGAGACCTTAGCCGTTAGCAATAATGCTACAGTTGATGCGGTCATCCGCTTGTTGCTGTCAAATTTGTGGGAAACAGCTACAATGTGTCATCAACATGCACTATTATGAGAGTATAAAAACCTTTATCATCCACCATATTTATATCATATCTATATCGTGCAACCATACCTCCATTAATGTTATTTATACTGTAGGCCTATGTATTTGATCCTGATTCACACTTGTATTGCTCCTGATTAATTGCAACATAGGTCAATTTGAACATGTCGTCCAACAGAAGAAGGCATATTTACCATCTACACAATGAGATTTTGACACAAATACTGAAGTGCACATATATTTTCAAAGATAAAATGAGCGGGACGAGACCCCTTCAAAGCATACCGGTCGGAGGATTTTACAAACCTGATAAACTTCTGAAAGACGTGGACAACTTTCTTAGCCTCGTCTGAGACGTGGCACGCTTTCTCCGGGCCCACAACGGCACAAGAACCACCTTTGTATTTCCCCAAGCGGAAACCGACCGTCTTATCTTCCCCGTCTGCGCCCATGGAGACGAGGAATTCACACTTGTTTCTGTAGTTGCTCTGTCAGGGTAAGCAGAGGTTGGACATCACTCGATTTAAATATGTTGAACTGAAATGTCATTTTTTCATAATCAACTGAAAATCATTTAGTGGTCTTTAGGGCTGCAACAATTAATCGATTAGGGGGAAAAAGCCTAGATTCATAATCTGTTGATTTAGTTCATCTTTTAATGAGTGTAACTAATACATGGAGTGCACAGGACTTTAAATACACAGACATATCCATCCATCTTCTTTCGCTTATCCGAGGTCGGGTCTCGGGGGCAGCAGCCTAAGCAGAGAAGCCCAGACTTCCCTCTCCCCAGCCACTTCGTCCAGCTCTTCCCGGGGGATTCCGAGGCGTTCCCAGGCCAGCCGAGAGACATAGTCTACCCAACGTGTCCTGGGTCTTCCCCGTGGCCTCCTACCGGTTGGACATGCCCTAAACACCTCTCGAGGGAGGCGTTCGGTTGGCATCCTGAACCACCTCATCTGGCTCCTCTCCATGTGGAGGAGCAGCGGCTTTACTTTGAGCTCCTCCCGAATGACAGAGCTTCTCACCCTATCTCTAAGGGAGAGCCCCGCCACCCGGCGGAGGAAACTCATTTCGTCCGCTTTTACCCGTGATCTTGTCCTTTGGGTCATAACCCAAAGCTCATGACCATAGGTGAGGATGGGAACGTAGATCGACCGGTAAATTGAGAGCTTTGCCTTCCGGCTCAGCTCCTTCTTCACCACAACTGATCGATACAGCGTCCGCATTACTGAAGACGCCGCACCGATCCGCCTGTCGACCTCACCATCCACTCTTCCCTCACTCGTGAACAAGACTCCGAGGTACTTGAACTCCTCCACTTGGGGCAGGGTCTCCTCCCCAACCCGGAGATGGCACTCCACCATTTTCCGGGCGAGAACCATGGACTCGGACTTGGAGGTGCTGATTTTCATCCCAGTCGCTTCACACTCGGCTGCGAACCGATCCAGTACATAAATTAAACCATACTTGCCAACCCTCCCGGATTTTCCGGGAGACTCCCGAAATTCAGCGCCTCTCCCGAAAACCTCCCGGGACAAATTTTCTCCCGAAAAACTCCCGAAATGCAGGCGGACCTGAGTGACGTGTTGACAACACACAACTACAGTGTCTACCGTAAAGAGCAATGTTGTGACACTTTTAAACAGGACAATACTGCCATCTACTGTACATGCATATGTGACCCACCCATAATGTGTCACATTTTTGTGTTGATTTATTTATTTTATTTTGTGGTTTGAATTCGTTTTTGGAGCTGTCATTACACATTTATCAGTATTCACATTGGTCAGTAGGGGGCAGTAGGGCATTTCTTCCTAATTGAATGCTATCACCTGCAGACCGGAAGTGTCTTGTCATTCTGATGAGCGCGACCAGTGTGTGAACAATTGAAACGTCCGGTGTGCTTTTTCCTCCTGTATAACAGGTTAGTTTTGGTGAATCAACTCACTGAATAATATCCATGTGATCTTTTTAAGTTTAAGTACACATTCTGATGGTGGAACCTAACTCTTAAGTATTTGTGAGTTGTAGTTTGTAAATGAACACTGAAATTCAAGTATTTATTTTATTTATATATATATCTATATATAGCTAGAATTAACTGAAAGTCAAGTATTTCTTATATATATATATATATATATATATCTTAACCACGCCCCCCGCCCCACCCCCCGAAATCGGAGGTCTCAAGGTTGGCAAGTATGAATTAAACAAAAATAAAATGCAAAACTTTTGTTTTTGCTCCCATTTTCAGGAGTTGAACTCAAGGATCTAATACTTATACTATATACACAAAAAGACCTATTCCTCTCAAATATTGTTCACAAATCTGTCTGAATCTGGGTAATTGAGCACATATTTGCTAACATAAGATAATCCATCCAACCCTACATGTGTGGCCTATCAAGATGCTGATTAAACAGCATGATTATTGCCTTAGGCTGCCCACAATAAAAGTCTACTCTGAAATGTGCAGCTTTGGTTTCTTGCGGAGGTCGGAAAAAGCAGTCAGTATCTGGTGTGACCACCATTTTCCTCACATCTCCTTCACGTAGAGTTGATCAGATTGTTGATTGTGGCCTGTGGAATGTTGGTCCACTCTTCAATGGCTGTGTGAAGTTGCTGGATATTGGCAGGAACTAGAACACTACTCAGTGGTTAGAGTGTCCGCGTCATACCAAAGAGTCATACCAAAGACTATAAAATGGGAGCCATTACCGCTCTGCTTGGCACTCAGCATCAAGGGTTGGAATTAGGGGTTAAATCACCAAAATTGATTCCCCTGCTGCCCACTGCTCCCCTCACCTCCCAGGGGGTGATCAAGGGGATGGGGCAAATGCAGAGTACAAATTTCACCACACTTAGTGTGTGTGTGTGACAATCATTGGTACTTTAACTTTAACTGTCGTATACGCCGATCCACAGCATCCCCAACATGCTCAATGGGTGACATGTCCGGGGAGTATGCTGGCCATGCAAGAAATGGGATAGTTCCAGCTTCCAGGAATTGTGTACAGATCCCTGCAACATCATACCTGCCAACTTTTGAAATCAGAAAAACCTAGTAGCCAGGGTCCAGGGGCCGCAGGCCCCGGTAGGTCCAGGACAAAGTCCTGGTGGTGGGTTCAGCTTCGCCCCCGACGCAAAATGAATATTAGCATTCAGACAGGTTAAAATGTTGCTAAAACCATCACTTTTCTATCAGTCACAGTGACTTTTCAAAACAAAAATATCACAGCAAAAATCATATGGGTTGATTGACATGTTTATTCTGTAAGCTAACTTCAATAGTTTGAAATTATTTTGACAGTTAATGCCAGTTATCCTGTCAACCTTTCACAAGACTTCAATTTGTTAATTGAAAGTATAAACACTTTTTACAGTAAACAAATGGTAAAACAGTACTAAACAATTCCATTAAAAAAAAAATTGGTGTCATTAACTTTCTGTCCAAGCTTGTATAATCTACTGCCTTGTTCAATTGTAAAAAATATTCTGTGCCTAAAATTCACATTTCTATCACAATTATCATACTGTAAACATGGTAAGCTAACTTCATTAAAATTAATAGTCCTGTCAATAGCATGGAATTACAATTCAAATGTAGTTTTTTTGTAAGCCTTTCAAAAGAATTCAAAATATGAAAAATTTATGAAAATTAATTTAAGCCATCAGACACTTGAAAAGTGGCACATCACATCTCTAATGTAATCATTTTAACTTTTCAACAGAAATAGCACTGCAAAAATATTAAGGACATACTTCTGTATTTTGGTAGTTATGCTGTCAACATTTAACAAGATTTCTTCAACTTGGACTTGAAAGCATAAATAGTATAAACACTTTTAACAGTATAACAGTACTAAACAATTCCGATAGATAACATTGGTGTCATTACCTTTTTGTGGCTAAAATCCAAATTTATTCTAGTCCATGCTCAATTATTGCCTCCGTAAATAAAACTTCGGCATTCATCACATCCAAAGAATCTGTTTGGGCGACGAAAAACGTTAAAAGTTTTCCACTTGTATCGCTAGCAACGGCATTAGACTTGTGTTTTTTTGTCCCAACGTGGTCTTTTACATCGCGAATTCCTCCGTGTCCGATCGAAAAATCTTGTCTGCACAAGGTGCAATTTGCGTAGTTTTCACCCTTTTTGGAACGGATAATTATTCCCGGATAGGCTTTTGAATATTCTTCACGGAATGACTGCAGTTTTCTTTTCGGTTTAAGACTCGTTTGCGATTTTTCTCCGGCTGATTCCATGATCGTTCGCTCGTTTGGAAACAATGGCAACAGGTGCCTCGTGCTTGGCAGCGGTGCTATAAATAGCCTCGCGCATGGCATTCGGAATGGCTCGATAGGAAGTTACGGGAAGCAGTATCGATTGTCATTGTTGTTACGCGATTTCGTGAATAAAACTTAAAAAAAAAAAAAAATTGTAATTAATGAAAAACCGTATTTTTTATTACTGCAACCGTAACCCGTAATAGGTTGATGAAAACCGTACTAATTACGGGAAAACCGGAGTAGTTGGCAGGTATGCAACATTGTCATGTTGCAACATGAGGTGATGGTCTCCAGTGAATGGCAGAACAATGCGCCTCAGGATCTCGTCACGGTATCTCTGTGCATTCAAAACGCCATCAATAAAATGCGCATGTGTTCGTTGTCCGTAACATACGCCTGCCCATACCGTAACCCCACCCCCACCATGGGCCACTCCATTCACAACGTTGATATCAGCAAACCGCTCTCCCACACGACGCAATCTACACTGAACAATCAAACTGGTGACTGTTGGATTTCATGAAATTGTGCAGTGACCGGTATACAGTGTTTCCCACACATTCATTTATTTGTGGCGGCCCGCCACAAATGGATTTTTCGGCTTTTGACTCGCTCGACCGCTCATAAAAGCAATGGGACTCTGTCTGTGAATGGAGCTTGTAGTTACAACTCCGGTGCAGTAGGTGGCGGTAGCCTACTATGCATTGTAACTCCGCCAAAATCTTCTGGTGGGCCAGAAGAAGAAGACGACGACAAAGTAAAAGAAGAACGGACCGACCAGATCAAAATACGAGGATAATGTAGGGTATAGTTATAGGTTATAGCTGCATCGCTCGCGGCTCGTCATATATTTAACGTTAATCCGCGATTTCACCGAGCGTTTCACCGCCGCTGTTTGACTCGGTGGCCGGGGCAGACGCACGTAGTAACAGTCACGTGTTAATAGTGATGGGTCCGGCAACACCGATGCATCGGCGCATGCGTCGAGCTCATAAGGCAAAAACCTGTGTCAGTGCGCGTACCGCTTTTAGAAAGTCACGTGACCGATCATGAGCTGTTTTGGTCACGTGACCGATACGCGAACTGTGTCGCACTGACGCCTCCTCTGTGCCCTGTGAGCGGGTCTTTTCTACAGCCGGAGAAATAACTAAGAAGAGAAAGCGTCTAAAATTGAATAAGTTGGAAAAACGGTTTTTTTTGTAATAAAAATGTGTAAAAAAATAAAAATAATTTCCAGGTCCACAAGCATCCTCATTCACACCACGTTCTCTTAGATTTCCATGTTATGATACATGTTCACATTATTTATTGACTGTATCTAAAAAAGATAAAAAAATATATTTTTATTTAAATGAAGTTATGAAATAATCCTAAATGAAATACAATGACTTGGTTTATATTATTGTATATACTAGGTCATAAAATCAGTGTCAGTTGAGTCGGTCCATAGGTTGCCTGTAGGGATTTTTAATGTCCAGCAGATGTCAGTATTTAGTGACACAGTATCGACACAGTATCAATACAGTTTTGCAATGTGTCAAAACGCTTCATGAAGCCTCATCAACCCATCACTACCTGTTACCATATCGACGAGCTAACGTGTCCAGGTTATAACCCTGTTGTCAATAAACACACGTGGAGACGGTGCTTCAGATACTACATTATTACTCAAGCTAAATTGTCCACTGTCCACTGCTGCAATGAAAAGAATAAAATCTGAGCCAACCAGCTGTTAAAATGTTGTCCAGGTTAATGTTTTGGCCATTAAAGGCCCTTCATTTCAAGATTTCAACTGTGATCGGGCTTTAAACAGGTGGCTGACCTGTTCAGATGAGTGTAACTGCTACTGGTCAAATAATGTGAAATAGCATTAAATTTTACATGTATGCAATGCCATTTAAATGTAATTATAGATAATAATAATAATAATAAATACTTTGTAGTGTTGTAAATAGTCAACGGGAAGGATTTTAGTAAGATCTAAGCCATGAGTACTACACAGCCAGAAAAAAACCTAGGCAGGACAAGTAAAAATATTGGGGCAAGTAGATTTGAGAAGTCGGGCAAGTAGAAAAAAACCTTAACGTTGAACCCTGCATGTGTTGAGCTGCTGCCGCTTAAGGTTAGACGGCACTGTACATAGAGCGCTTCTGCTCGTTAGTAATAAATTCTAATGTTGGATGTTCACTCCTTCACACAGATGATGTATGCACTAATTAAAGGGGCAGAGCTTTAAGAGACATTTTAGCTTTTATATTTTATAAGATATATTTTTTGTAAGAACCACAATTAATATATATATTTCAGTGAATAACTAATTGTTCAAATCTGTATATAAATATGTACATAAAATGTTGTAATTATATTCCAACTCCGCGTTCTTCTTGGTCATCGCCGCTGCCGCCGCCGCCACCCCCCGACCACACCACCACAAATAGATGCCTGTCCTGTGGGAAACACTGGTATATGTACACATTCTGCAAATAAAACAATTTTTGGAGTACATTAAACCCTCGTTTATCGTTAACATGACCGCAATAAATAAATCTCCACGAAATAAGAATGAATTAGAAATGAAACATTTGCATAGCAAGAGTATTAAAAAACCTATTTATTACCTTCTAATTTTCAACATTATGAAAGCCCTCCCGACGTGAACTAACACCCTTTAACCACCTTTATATTATTTTAATCCAAGATAGTAAAGTTAAAGTACCAATGATTGTCACACACACACTAGGTGTGGCGAAATTACTCTCTGCATTTGACCCATCCCCCTTGTTCACCCCCTGGGAGGTGAGGGGAGCAGTGGGCTGCAGCGGTGGCCGTGCCCGGGAATCATTTTTGGTGATTTAACCCCCAATTCCAACCCTTGATGCTGAGTGCCAAGCAGGGAGGTAATGGCTCCCATTTTTATAGTCTTTGGTATGACTCGGCCGGGGTTTGAACTCACGACCTACCCATCTCAGGGCGGACACTCTAACCACTAGGCCACTGAGCAGGTGCCTGAGGCTAAGCCAATCAGTGGCCACAATACTGAACAGCATTCTGATTGGTTAGGTCTCATCTAGTGGCAAATACTACAGTAGTATTGATATTTTTAGTTCAGTTACGCATTTTTCATGCTTAAAAATGCTTAATTTAGGGCAAAATGTTGTATGCATTTTCTGATCTGTAGTGTGTGTGTGTGTGTGTGTGTGTGTGTGTGTGTGTGTGTGTGTGTGGTGACACAAACCTGTGTAGGAGATGGCTGAATAGTTTCCAGGGGACAACACATTTTGTTGTATTTTCCTTTCATGTCAAAGAGCCAAGGCAATATACCTTTGTTGGTTTTGCCAATCTCTCTGATGGGAAAAGAAGAAGTTGCAGTGAATATCACACCTGTCAACATTTGCATTTTGGAAAATTAAGGGATTTTATCCCAAAAACGGTACAGTTTTATTGGCATGCTTTTATTTTTTTTAAAAGCCTGGATTTATTACAGGCTGCAAAGATATGTGTTTCACCTTTATACCAAGTAGGGATGTAACGGTAAACGGTATAATGATTAACGTCATCACAGGACCAACACAGATAGACAACATTCACACACTAGGGCCAATTTAGTGTTACCAATCAACCTATCCCCAGGTGCATGTCTTTGGAGGTGGGAGGGGCCTATCCCCAGGTGCATGTCTTTGGAGGTGGGAGGAAGCCGGAGTACCCGGAGGGAACCCACGCAGTCACGGGGAGAACATGCAAACTCCACACAGAAAGATCCCGAGCCCGGGATTGAACTCAGGACCTTCGTATTGTGAGGCACATGCACTAACCCCTGTGCCACCATTTATTTAAGTTATTTAGTTTCTGCCATATTACTCTGTTAATAATGCTTATGTTGCTTTTATATGCACATTTAATTTCTACTTAAGGTACATGTAACAGTTATCTACAATAATATTACACCTATAAAGTATATCATTTTGAATCCGTGACTGTGTGGGTTCCCTCCGGTTACTCCGGCTTCCTCCCACCTCCAAAGACATGCACCTGGGGATAGGCCCCTCCCACCTCCAAAGACATGCACCTGGGGATAGGCCCCTCCCACCTCCAAAGACACGCACCTGGGGATAGGTTGATTGGCAACACTAAATGGTCCCTAGTGTGTGAATGTTGTCTGTCTCTGTGTAGGCCCTGCAATGAGGTGGCGACTTGTCCAGGGTGTACCCCGCCTTCCGCCCGAATACAGCTGGAATAGGCTCCAGCACCCCCCCCAAAAGGGACAAGCGGTAGAAAATGGATGGATTATGAATGCGTTATTTGTCTTTCAAATAAAACGTAATTAAAATATTTCAGTATAAGTACTTTTTGAACATTTTGAGCACATTTAAAAATTATGCAATACTAATGATAACCATGATAATTTGTCATAATAACTAGAGATGTCCGATAATGGCTTTTTTGCCGATATTCCGATATTGTCCAAATCTTAATTACCGATTCCGATATCAACCGACATCTACATGTAAAGCGACTTTGGGTACTTAGAAAAGCGCTATATAAATCCCAGTTATTATTATTATTAATATTAACCGATACTGATATATACAGTCCTGGAATTAACACATTATTCTGCCTAATTTTGTTGTGATGCCCCGCTGGATGCATTAAACAATGTAACAAGGTTTTCCAAAATAAATCAACTCAAGTTATGGAAAAAAAATGCCAACATGGCACTGCCATATTTATTATTGAAGTCACAAAGTGCATTTTTTTTTTTTAACATGCCTCAAAACAGTAGCTTGGAATTTGGGACATGCTCTCCCTGAGAGAGCATGAGGAGGTTGAGGTGGGGGAGGGTGTATATTGTACCGTCCCGGAAGAGTTAGTGCTGCAAGGGCTTCTGGGTATTTGTTCTGTTGTGTTTATGCTGTGTTACGGTGCGGATGTTCTCCCGAAATGTGTTTGTCATTCTTGTTTGGTGTGGGTTCACAGTGTGGCGCATATTTGTAACAGTGTTAAACTTGTTTATACGGCCACCCTCAGTGTGACCTGTATGGCTGTTGACCAAGTATGCATCGCATTCACTTGTGTGTGTGAAAAGCCGTAGATATTATGTGACTGGGCCGGCACGCAAAGGCAGTGCCTTTAAGGTTTATTGGCGCTCTGTACTTCTCCCTACGTCCGTGTACACAGCGGCGTTTTAAAAAGTCATACATTTTACTTATTGAAACCGATACCCATAATTTCCGATATTACATTTTAAAGCATTTATCGGCCGATATTATCGGACATCTCTAATAATAACCGTGATAAGAAATGTTCATACCGTGAAATCCCTAAAACGGAGTGTTACCGAGGCAGAGCGGAGAAGATTTTTTTTTTTTTTACACGTGAGATAAAACTGTGGTAATTAAAGCTGCAAGCAGCATTGGTCGGGCCCGCGTATTTGGCAGGTGCTAGTCCTAACTGTCCCAATACTTTTGTCCAGTGATAGTCATAAGTGTCCCAATACTTTTGTCTACTTTTAGTCTGAAGTGTCCCAAGACTTTTGTCTAGTGTACCTACCTTGTCTGCATTGTGTGGGCACGTTGGTGCTTCCTGCTTTTAAGCAGCCATCTTAAAAAAACAGCAGCGCAGCAGCATCAGCGCAGCGGGTCTTTAAAGGGTCATAAAATCAAAACCGGAGCAGTTAGAAAAAAAGCGCTTCTGTCATTGTAATCACAAGGGTTCAATCTCTCTCCTGTGTTAGTTTGAAGGCGAAACGACAAACGCGCTCAGAGGAGTTCGTTTTTGAAGGAAGGTGACCGGTTTTTACAAAAAATTTGTTTTGAAGGGGGAATAGCAAACTTCCTGTTGATTTTTGCTGGGGGTTGTCAATTTATGAAATGTAGGTCTAAGTGAGACCTACATAGAGGTTTTTGTTTCATGTCTCTCCGACCTTCCCAGTGGGAGTTACAGGCAGTTTTGTCATTTTTTTCTTCCGAGGAGCAGTTTTTTTTGCGTTTTATTAAAAAATTGCAGTAGAGCGCAATTTTGAGATTTGGGGTTAGGTTTTTTCATTAGATCGCAATTTTAGCCAGTCCTGACGTGTGTGTTCAGTTTGGTGAGTTTTGAAGCGTGTTAAGGGGGTCAAATTATAGCTCAAAGAGGCAAAAGTGACTGTTTTTAGTACTTTTTTGTCTTGAAGGGGGAATTGCCAACTTCCTGTTGATTTTTGCCCGAGAATATACAATTATGAAAGGTAGGTGTAAGTCAGACCTACATAGAGGTTTTTGTTTCATGTCTCTCCCTAGTGGGAGTTACAGGCAGCTTAGTTTTTTTTTCTTTTTAGGGGGCGCTAGAGCGCAATTTTGAGTTTTTGGGTTCGTTTTTTTTATTAAAAGGCAATTTTTGCAGGTCCTGATGTGTGGGTCAAATATGGTGAGTTTTGAAGCATGTTAAGTGGGTCAAATTAGTGCTCAAAGAGGCGGCGGAAGAAAAAAGAAAGAATAATAAAACCTTACAAATTCAATAGGTCCTAAGGACTCCCAAAGGGAGTCCTTATGCAATGGGCCATGCGGGCCCTAAAAATGGTCAAATATGGAAGTTTCCCATGAAAGACATATTATATCCTCTGTGATGTCAGTTAAAGTTTGAAACTTGTGCCCGTGTACTCACTTTGCCAAGCCCTGCAGAACCCGCACAGCCTCCTGCTGCTTCCTCTTCAGCTGCTCCTCATAAGGAACATTCCACAGAGGGGTCACCACGTTGGCAATTTGGACACTCAGCTCCTCCTCGTCGCCTTCTGCTCGCTTGGCAGGAGGCTGCCCTCCTGCTCCTTCTCCCTCCTCCTGCTGCTGCTTCCTCTTCCTCTGAATGGGGTCCGCTTTGGGCTTAGCCAGCCTGACGCTCAACACCTGGCCCCTCCACTGCATGCCGTGCACCATCTTCATGGCCTTGTCGCGCTCCTCCTCGTTCTTAAAGGTGACGAAGGCGAACCTGCTCAACAGCTTGACTTTGTGCGGGTTCAGGCCGTGCTTGGCCAGAAACTTCTTCAGGTCGTTAAAGCCGATGAACTTGGGAAGGTTCTGGATCTCCACTTTGAAGATCTCGGAGGTGAAGAGGTCCTGCTTGATGTAACCGTACATGCCGGGGTCGGATGTCGTGTTGACATCATCTGTGGCTGCACGCTCCTGGGTAGGTGCTTCAGTCACCGCACTGCTACTAGAATCTTCCATGACTCTGCTAACAAAGTAATAATATTATTTTCTCAACAAAACAAAAAAATACTATGGGAAACACCCACTAAACCAGGCCTAGGCAATTATTTTGACTCGGGGGCCAAATTTGGGGGAAAACATATGTCTGGGGGCCAGTATATCTTATTTTTAGGAACATTAATACAAAAACACACAATGTCTGATTGAATGCTAAAAACGTTATAACAGACCGCCTTAAAAAACTAAATGGAACTTTTATTTCTTTTACTGAATGAGACACCCAGAATGTACATGAAAATAAAGAATGTGGGATTTACAATATTAACTATGAACGATAAAACACTGAATATTTGGAGAAACAAGTGTGTCTGAGGGCCGGTATATTTTTTTTTTTAGGAACATTAATACAAAAACACACAATGTCTGAT
Source organism: Nerophis lumbriciformis (assembly GCF_033978685.3). Lineage (NCBI taxonomy): Eukaryota > Metazoa > Chordata > Actinopteri > Syngnathiformes > Syngnathidae > Nerophis > Nerophis lumbriciformis. The sequence continues at coordinate 1,188,045 of NC_084559.2, read as the reverse complement.
TGAATGCTAAAAACGTTATGACAGACCGCCTTAAAAAACTAAATGGAACTTTTATTTCTTTTACTGAATGAGACACCCGGAATGTACATGAAAATAAAGAATGTGGGATTTACAATATTAACTATGAATGATAAAACACTGAATATTTGGAGAAACAAGTGTGTCTGGGGGCTGGTATATCTGTTTTTTTAGGAACATTAATACAAAAACACACAATAATGTCTGAATACTAAAAACGTTACGACAGACCGCCTTAAAAAACTACCGTAAATGAAATTTTATTTTTTTCACTGAATAAGACACCTGGAATGTACATGAAAAAAAAGAATGTGGGATTTACAATATTAATAATGAAGGATAAAACTGGACTTGGAGAAGGCATTCGACCGTGTCCCTCGGGAAGTCCTGTGGGGAGTGCTCAGAGAGTATGGGGTATCGGACTGTCTGATTGTGGCAGTCCGCTCCCTGTATGATCAGTGCCAGAGCTCGGTCCGCATTGCCGGTAGTAAGTCGGACACGTTTCCAGTGAGGGTTGGACTCCGCCAAGGCTGCCCTTTGTCACCCATTCTGTTCATAACTTTAATGGACAGAATTTCTAGGCGCAGTCAAGGCGTTGAGGGGATCTGGTTTGGTGGCTACAGGATTAGGTCTCTGCTTTTTGCAGATGATGTGGTCCTGATGGCTTCATCTGGCCAGGATCTTCAGCTCTCACTGGATCGATTCACAGCCGAGTGTGTAGCGACTGGGATGAGAATCAGCACCTTCAAGTCCAAGTCCATGGTTCTCGCCCGGAAAAGGGTGGAGTGCCATCTCCGGGTTGGGGAGGAGATCTTGCCCCAAGTGGAGGAGTTCAAGTACCTCGGAGTCTTGTTCACGAGTGAGGGAAGAGTGGATCGTGAGATCGACAGGCGGATCGGTGCGGCGTCTTCAGTAATGCGGACGCTGTATCGATCCGTTGTGGTGAAGAAGAAGCTGAGCCGGAAGGCAAAGCTCTCAATTTACCGGTCGATCTACGTTCCCATCCTCACCTATGGTCATGAGCTTTGGGTTATGACCGAAAGGACAAGATCACGGGTACAAGCGGCCGAAATGAGTTTCCTCCGCCGGGTGGCGGGGCTCTCCCTTAGAGATAGGGTGAGAAGCTCTGTCATCCGGGAGGAGCTCAAAGTAAAGCCGCTGCTCCTCCACATGGAGAGGAGCCAGATGAGGTGGTTCGGGCATCTGGTCAGGATGCCACCCGAACGCCTCCCTAGGGAGGTGTTTAGGGCACGTCTGACCGGTAGGAGGCCGCGGGGAAGACCCAGGACACGTTGGGAAGACTATGTCTCCCGGCTGGCCTGGGAACGCCTCGGGGTCCCACAGGAAGAGCTGGACGAAGTGGCTGGGGAGAGGGAAGTCTGGGCTTGACAATATATGAACGTCACACCCCCTCTCCATCTACATAATTTACAATCAAGCGAAACGCAACAAAAATGCAACAAACACAGCGAAATATGAACGCGAAGTGTAAAAAAAACAACTTCCAATCAGATATATCACTAAGCTTTAGAACTTTGTTATAAAAAAAATCTCCTTCCACGTCTGTCCCTGACACCCACATTTCAGGCTGGTCGTTCTGGAAACACTCTGTGGAAACGCTCCCCACCCACACTGCTTGGTGCCTCGCCTGAGCTGCTGTTTTTGAAGCTTTTATTAGTAGATTGCACAGTACAGTACATATTCCGTACAATTGACCACTAAATGGTAACACCCCTAGGGATGTCCCGATCCGATATTTGGATCGGATCGGCTGCCGATATTTGCCAAAAATTGCGTATCGGCAAGGCATGGGAAAATGCCGATCCAGATCCAGTTTAAAAAAAAACTCCGGTCCGTGTTTTCCAACGCACAGATTTAAATAATACATTCCACTTTTCTGCTGCTCCGTCATTTCCGTTCCGCATTTTCCAGCACACCTTCAACACATCCACAGGTCTGAATTCTCACGCAGTTGCTTTTAGCTGCTGGCATTACACGACAGGCTCTTCTCACTCTTTCCTGTGTCTCCCTCTCACAGACAGCAAGCGCACCTTCTTACACACGTCACATACTGTCCTCCCCGAGCAGAGAGGTAGCAGCATGGCTAACGTTAGCTGTGATGCTAGCGCAGCCGTGCGAGCAACGCTCCCTCTAAGGTGCTCGCCTGTGCAATTGCGCACTGTTTAAGCGTCCTCTGCGCATAGCAAATCTATGCCACGCACAAAATCAAATAAAAAAATAAGCGCATAACAATTTTCAACACACCGACACGACAGAGAAAACAGTTTTCGTCATCATTGTTCAAATATTGTGACGTCTGTCGAGACGCTTATCTCCATTCGGTGCCACACGCCCACACCATCAAAATGCTGAGGCAAAAATTTCCACATCAACACCGTATGAAAAAATTTGTGATTTTTTTAGTTGTGATTTCCTTCTCTGCATGAAAGTTTAAAAGTAGCATATATTAATGCAGTATGAAGAAGAATGTTTTAATGTAGACATGCAAGCCTTGAAAGAAAATTTTGAAAATCAAGACTACATTTCCTGCAAATGGGTGCATTTCTACCCTATATTTTAACTTTAGATTTATTCTCATATCAAACTCTTTTGGCTGTCTTTTTGACACTTACATCCGGCGCCCCCCTCCACACCCTGGATTATAAATAATGTAAATAATTCAATGTGATTATCTTGTGTGATGACTGTATTATGATGATAGTATATATCTGATAGTATATATCTGTATCATGAATCAATTTAAGTGGACCCCGACTTAAACAAGTTGAAAAACTTATTGGGGTGTTACCATTTAGTGGTCAATTGTACGGAATATGTACTTCACTGTGCAACCTACTAATAAAAGTCTCAATCAATCAATCAAAACACACAGAATCATCATACTGCTGTGATTATATGCATCAAGTGTTCATTCAAGGCTAAGGCAAAATCTCGAGATATATATCGTGTATCGCAATATGGCCTTAAAATATCGCAATATTAAAAAAAGGCCATATCGCCCAGCCCTAGTTCAATGACGCCATTTCTGTTTGTCATGTATAATTTTGTCTATTTTGTGTTTATTTTTGAATAAACAGGTCAGTTTCTTGTTACCAACCATTGTGTATTATTCAAACTCCCCTAATTCAGCTGGCTAGTTGTTATCAAGAGTACTGTACTAAAACCCTTTTCAACATGATTCTGACAACTAAGTAGGCTAAATAACTTTAAACTTTAATACATGCTCGGATAGGCCAGTATCGGTATCGGTCAGTATCGGTATCGGATCGGAAGTGCGAAAACAATATCAGTATCGAATCGGAAGTGCAAAAACCTGGATCGGGACATCCCTAATCTACATTTTAATATTTACATTTGATTATTTACAATCCGGGGAGGTGGGATGTGGTGGGGGGAGGGTGTTAGTTTAGGGTTGAAGTTGCCTGCAGGTGTTCTTTTAGTGCGGTTTTGAAGGAGGATAGAGATGCACTTTCTTTTACACCTGTTGGGAGTGCATTCCATATTGATGTGGCATAGAAGGAGAATGAGTTAAGACCTTTGTTAGATCACAATCTGGGTTTAACGTGGTTAGTGGATCTCCCCCTGGTGTTGTGGTTATGGCGGTCATTTACGTTATGGAAGTAGTTTGACATGTACTTCGGTATCAGGGAGGTGTAGCAGATTTTATAGACTAGGCTCAGTATATCATGCAAAAGTGCAGATTCCAACCATTGAAATACTTTGTACAGTTGAAGACTTACGGTCATCAGAAAACATCACTGCACATCATAATGGCAGCTACACTTTACATCTTAACAGAGGTGGGTAGTAACGCACTACATTTACTCCGTTACATCTACTTGAGTAACTTTTGGGATAAATTGTACTTCTAAGAGTAGTTTTAATGCAACATACTTTTACTTTTACTTAAGTATATTTATAGAGAAGGAACGCTACTTTTACTCCGCTACTTTTATCTACATTCAGCTCGCTACTCGCTACTAATTGTTATCGATCTGTTAATGCACGCTTTATTTGTTTTGGTCTGTCAGACAGACCTTCAAAGTGCCTGCCTTACTGGTGACGTTTCACTTCGTTCCACCAATCAGATGCAGTCACTGGTGACGTTGGACCAATCAAACAGAGCCAGGTGGTCACATGACCTGACTTAAACAAGTTGAAAAACTTATTGGGGTGTTACCATTTAGTGGTCAATTGTACGGAATATGTACTGTACTGTGCAATCTAATAATAAAAGTTCCAATCAATCAATCAAAAGTGTGAAGGAAAAAATATACTTTTTTTATTTCAACCGTACATCCCGTCAAAAGCCTCAAGACTGACCGCACATGAGGACGTTCCTGTCTTCACAATAAAAGTGCCGCTCCATCGCGCCTGCGCTTTCAAAACAAGAGTCTCCGAAAGCCAGCGCAAACAAGCTAGCAAGCTACGGAGTTTGACGCCAATATATTTCTTGTAAAGTGTATAAAAACGAATATGGAAGCTGGACAAATAGGATGCCAAAAACCCACCACTTTCATGTGGTATTAGACAGAAAGGAGGAACTTTTCTTCTCCTCCATTTGAAAACGTGGACGTTATCATCACGACTGTCTGATTACAATCAATGCAAGTCATCAGAATCAGGTAATACACCAACTTATATTCTTGTCTTCATGAAAGAAATGAATCTATATGTTCAACATGCATGTATATTCATTAAAACACCTTTAACATGTAAACAAAAACAGCGAAATAAATACATATAAATGATATACCGTATTTTCCGCACTATAAGGCGCACCGGATTATTAGCCGCACCTTCTATGAATTACATATTTCATAATTTTGTCCACCAATAAGCCGCCCCGGACTAAAAGCCGCGCCTACGCTGCTAAAGTGAATGTCAAAAAAACGCTGCGCTAAAGTGAATGTCAAAAAAACAGTCAGATAGTTCAGTCAAACTTTAATAATATATTGAAAACCAGCGTTCTAACAACTCTGTCCCAAAATGTACAAATGTGCAATCACAAACATAGTAAAATTCAAAATGGTGTAGAGCAATAGCAACATACCGGTAATGTTGCTCGAACGTTAATGTCACAACACACAACACACAAAATAAACATAGCGCTCACTTTCTGAAGTTATTCTTCATTCGTACCGGTAAATCCTTCGAATTCTTCGTCTTCGGTGTCCGAATTGAAAAGTTGCGCTAGCGTGGCTTCCAAAATGGCGGGCTCCGTCTCTTCGAAATCATCGGATTCAGTGTCGCTGTTGTTGTGCAGCAGTTCTGTGAATCCTGCCTTCCGGAAAGCTCGGACCACAGTTGTGACAGAAATATCTGCCCAGGCATTTACAATCCACTGGCAGATGTTGGCGTATCTTGTCCGGCGTTGTCTGCCCGTCTTAGTGAAGGTGTGTTCGCCTTCGGTCATCCATTTTTCCCACGCAGTTCGCTGTCGTGATTTGAATGCCCTGTTGACACCAATATCCAGCGGTTGGAGTTCTTTGGTTAATCCACCCGGAATGACGGCGAGTGTTGTATTTGTGTGCTTCACTTGTTTTTTGACACCATCTGTGATGTGGGCGCGCATAGAGTCATATATCAACATGGACGGAGCAGCGTGAAAAAAGCCACCCGGCCGCTTCGCGTAAACTTCCCTTAACCACTCGCTCATCTTTTCTTCATCCATCCATCCCTTCGAGTTAGCTTTTATGATGACGCCGGCTGGAAAGGTCTCTTTTGGCAAGGTCTTCCTTTTGAATATCACCATGAGTGGAAGTTAGCATGGCAAGCTAGAACCACAGTGAAGGATGACTTCTCATTCCCTGTGGAGCGAATATTCACCGTACGTGCTCCCGTTCCACAGTGCGGTTCAGTTGCTGTGAAATACGGTAGTAATCCGTGTGCGGATGGAGAGATTGCGTCTTTTTATGACCCGGATCGTTTAGTAGGAGCCATTTTGTGGTCTTTACAGATGTAAACAGGAAATGAAACGTACGGTGATATCCGCGCGTTTTTTCTTCTTCTTCCGGGGGCGGGTGAAGCGCTTCCTGTTCTATGGGGGCGGGTGAAGCGCTTCCTGTTCTATGGGGGCGGGTGCTTTCCTTGGCGGTTGCTTGCGTAGAAGAAGAAGCGCTTCCTGTTCTATGGGGGCGGGTGAAGCGCTTCCTGTTCTATGGGGGCGGGTGCTTTCCTTGGCGGTTGCTTGCGTAGAAGAAGAAGCGCTTCCTGTTCTACCGGGAAAAAAGATGGCGGCTGTTTACCGAAGTTGCGAGACCGAAACTTTATGAAAATGAATCGTAATAAAGCGCACCGGGTTATTAGGCGCACTGTCAGCTTTTGAGAAAAATTGTGGTTTTTAGGTGCGCCTTATAGTGCGGAAAATACGGTACTGTATATATCAATGTGTATATGTATATATATATATATATATATATGTATATATATATGATATGAGTGTGTATGTTACTCATCAGTTACTCAGTACTTGAGTAGTTTTTTCACAACATACTTTTTACTTTTACTCAAGTAAATATTTGGGTGACTACTCCTTACTTTTACTTAAGTAATAAATCTCTAAAGTAACAGTACTCTTACTTGAGTACAATTTCTGGCTACTCTACCCACCTCTGCATCTTAAAGATCTAAAAAAAAATTTGGGGAATGTGCGGCGGGCCAGATTGAAAAGTTAAACGGGCCACATGTGGCCCCCGGACCTTCATTTGCCCAACTCTGCAGTCTAAACCGACAAATACATACTTTAGTCACACTGAGGGTACACAAAAGTAACACGACAGCTAAGACAACTTATTAGCATCTGCATTCACTAACGTGAACATGTTTGATTGAAGAAGTAACTTACTTTCCTCCCGACTCTTCTTGTCAACACTACACTACTGATGTTGTGGCCGCCATCTTCATCTGACCACGTGGCGCGGTGACCTTTCAACTCTCTTAAAGCGGTACGCGCTCATTTGTTGTCCCAAAAGTGGCGTTTTTCGGTGGTTTGTTGTTTTCATCAAGTCAAAGTCCTGCCATGGTGTTAATGACAAAACATACACATATTTCAGAAATGGTGGACAAATGTTTGCTTCGGCACTTCCGTACTTACATGCGTATGCGAGTCAGGCTGTGGGCGGTGACAACGGAAGTCATCTTTTTTTTTTTTTTTTTTTATATATATATACTTTTTTAATTTAGCGTAGCCGAGTGTCCTGGGTTCGCCTATACATTGTATTTATCTAATAAAAAAAATAAACGGGAGACATTAGAGCAGGTCCGGTAGCCACTGCTTCATTAACCATACTTGCCAACCCTCCCGGATTTTCCGGGAGACTCCCGAAATTCAGCGCCTCTCCCGAAAACCTCCCGGGACAAATTTTCTCCCGAAATTCATGCGGACCTGAGTCCGCTTTCCCACAATATAAAGAACGTCTATAGTAAAGCAGTTCGTCTGCCGTAAACAGCAATGTTGTGACACTCTTAAACAGGACAATACTGCCATCTAGTGCATTTGATGAAAGCACTTTTGTGCGTGCCACACAGCAATGCATCATCAGAGAGGGTGTTCAGCATGGTTAGAAAGATAGTGACAGAGAATAGAACAAGGATGGACAATTCAACCCTTAACTCAACAATGAGTGGATGAGTGTTATGTGTGTGTATATGTGTAAATAAATGAACACTGAAATTCAAGTATTTCTTTTGTTTATATATATATATAGCTAGAATTCACTGAAAGTCAATTATTTCTTATATATATATATATATATATATATATATATATATATATATCCATCCATCCATCCATTTACTACCGCTTATTCCCTTCGGGGTCGCGGGGATATATATATATATATATATATATATATATATATATATATATATATATATATATATATATATATATATATATATGAAATACTTGACTTGGTGAATTCTAGCTGTAAATATACTCCTCCCCTCTTAACCACGCCCCCGCCCCAACCACGCCCCCCGCAACCACCCCCGACCTCCCGAAATTGGAGGTCTCAAGGTTGGCAAGTATGATGTAAACTTCACACACACTTATTTTTATTTTTTTTAAATTTATTTTTTATAAAATTTTATTTATAAATTTCAACATCTACAGTGCCTTCAAAGTTGTTTTTTTTAGGTTTTTTTTTAAACCTTTATTTATAAATTTCAACAATTACAAACAGACGAGAAACAATAATCAAAATGAGTACAAAAACTAGGGATGTCCGATAATGGCTTTTTGCCGATATTCCGATATTGTCCAATTCTTAATTACCGATACCGATATCAACCGATACCAATATATACAGTCGTGGAATTAACACACATTATCAAATTAATCGTTAGTTGCAGTCCTAATGTGTACGTAGTATGACACTAGGGTTATACGGTATACCGGTATTAGTATAGTACCGCGATACTAATGAATCATATACGGTACTATACCGCCTCTGAAAAGTACTGGTCCAACTTCTCCCTATCGGCGTATTATGGATACCCCCAAATAGGGATGTCCGATAATGGCTTTTTGCCGACATCCGATATTCCGATATTGTCCAACTCTTTAATTACCGATACCGATATCCGCCGATATATACAGTCGTGGAATTAACACATTATTATGCCTAATTTGGACAACCAGGTATGGTGAAAATAAGGTCCTTTAAAAAAATAATAATAATAATAAAATAAGATAAATAAATTAAAAACATGTTCTTGAATAAAAAAGAAAGTAAAACAATACAAAAACAGTTACATAGAAACTAGTAAGTAATAAAAATGAGTAAAATTAACTGTTAAAGGTTAGTACTATTAGTAGACCAGCAGCACGCACAATCATGTGTGCTTACGGACTGTATCCCTTGCAGACTGTATTGATATATATTGATATATAATGTAGGAACCACAATATTAATAACAGAAAGAAACAACCCATCCATCCATCCATCTTCTTCCGCTTATCCGAGGTCTGGTTGCGGGGGCAGCAGCCTAAGCAGGGAAGCCCAGACTTCCCTCTCCCCAGCCACTTCGTCCAGCTCTTCCCGGGGGATCCCGAGGCGTTCCCAGGCCAGCCGGGAGACATAGTCTTCCCAACGTGTCCTAGGTCTTCCCCGTGGCCTCCTACCTGTCGGACATGCCCTAAACACCTCCCTAAGGTGGCATCCTGACCAGATGCCCGAACCACCTCATTTGGCTCCTCTCCATGTGGAGGAGCAGAGGCTTTACTTTGAGCTCCCCCCGGATGACAGAGCTTCTCACCCTATCTCTAAGGGAGAGCCCCACCACCCGGCGGAGGAAACTCATTTCGGCCGCTTGTACCCGTGATCTTGTCCTTTCGGTCATGACCCAAAGCTCATGACCATAGGTGATGATGGGAACGTAGATCGACCGGTAAATTGAGAGCTTTGCCTTCCGACTCAGCTCCTTCTTTACCACAACGGATCGATACAGCGTCCGCATTACTGAAGACGCCGCACCGATCCACCTGTCGATCTCACGATCCACTCTTCCCTCACTCGTGAACAAGACTCTGAGGTACTTGAACTCCTCCACTTGGGGCAGGGTGTCCTCCCCAACCCGAAGATGGCACTCCACCCTTTTCCGGGAGAGAACCATGGACTCGGACTTGGAGGTGCTGATTCTCATCCCAGTCGCTTCACACTCAGTTGCGAACCGATCCAGTGAGAGCTGAAGATCCTGGCCAGATGAAGCCATCAGGACCACATCATCTGCAAAAAGCAGAGACCTAGTCCTGCAGCCACCAAACCGGATCCCCTCAACGCCTTGACTGCGCCTAGAAATTCTGTCCATAAAAGTTATGAACAGAATGGGTGACAAAGGGCAGCTTTGGCAGAATCCAAACCTCACTGGAAACGGTTCCGACTTACTGCCGGCAATGCGGACCAAGCTCTGACACTGATCATACAGGGAGCGGACCGCCACAATCAGACAGTCCGTTACCCCATACTCTCTGAGCACTCCCCACAGGACTTCCCGAGGGACACGGTCGAATGCCTTCTCCAAGTCCACAAAACACATGTAGACTGGTTGGGCAAACTCCCATGCACCCTCAAGGACCCTGCCGAGAGTATAGAGCTGGTCCACAGTTCCACGACCAGGACGAAAATGGATTATACCCTTCAAATTATTTTTTGAAAAAATAGATTTAACATGGAGGTTGATGGCTGTTATATCTGTGGAGCTGTAGAGGATGTCAATCATCTGTGTGTGGAATGTGAGAGTGTACATGTGTTTTGGGAGGAGATCAGAGATTGGCTGAGAAACAAGGGTGTGGAGATGTCCCCATTTATATTATTCACATGTAAAAAATACCCAAGTGTTTATCGTCTATTGTGAGCAAACTGTGGTGCTGAATTTCCCCCAGGGATCAATAAAGTACTTTCTATTCTATTCTCTATAGAAGAGATCATATTTGGTATTTTTTATAAACGACTGTTACAAAGAATACAAATATTATGCTCCAGGCAAAAAAAATTCTACATAAATGTCGATTTATGAAAGTAAGGCCTACATTTTCTAATTGGCTTAATGGGTTACAGTTATCAATCAAATCCTGGAGGATGAGTAAGAGTACAAAAACCCTTAAATTTATATCTTTGTTAAAAACATTTAAAGTGTACATAGCCCCTAAAGGAGGGCAGCACGGTGGTAGAGGGGTTAGTGCATCTGCCTCACAATACGAAGGTCCTGAGTAGTCTTGGGTTCAATCCCGGGGTTGGGATCTTTCTGTGTGGAGTTTGCATGTTCTCCCCGTGACTGCGTGGGTTCCCTCCGGGTACTCCGGCTTCCTCCCACCTCCAAAGACATGCACCTGGGGATAGGTTGATTGGCAACACTAAATGGGCCCTAGTGTGTGAATGTGAGTGTGAATGTTGTCTGTCTATCTGTGTTGGCCCTGCGATGAAGTGGCGACTTGTCCAGGGTGTACCCCGCCTTCCGCCCGATTGTAGCTGAGATTGGCTCCAGCGCCCCCCCGCGACCCCAAAGGGAATAAGCGGTAGAAAATGGATGGATGGATACAGAGCCGGCCCAAGGCATAAGCGTACTAAGCGCTTGCTTAGGGCCCCGCGGCCACCAGGGGGCCCCCAAAAGCAATTAACAAAAAATTCTTATTTTTTATTTTTTGCATGTAGAGTCTGACTGATGATTTCTAAATGATCAAAGATATATTATTGTACAAAAACACAATTTTAGGTCAACATTTTTGCACATTGCTGTTTCAGGTTTTTGTTACCAAAAAGTGAATCAGAATCAGCTTTATTGTCCAGTTATGTTTAACACACATGGAATTTAACTTCAGTAGACTGCGCTCTCTTTGTACAAAGTAAACATTTAAATATGAACAATTAACTAAAAATATAAACTAGTAATTAAAGACTAATATGTACAAGACTGATGAGACAAGATGACACTTTTACTGTAAATACAAAGCTTTATCACTTGGACTGTTCAACCCCAGGCCACTCTTGTAGCTTCTACATTTTAAGATTAGGAACCATATGTGGCACTCTGGACATCATTCGTTCATTCATTGGTATTATTTATGTTCTTAACCGGGCCACCCCCATATCTTTATAAATGACATGTCATTTGTAAAGACATGCCAGGCTGACAATAGGATAATGTAAACAACACTGCCAGAGCCGCAATGAGTTTATAGTATAGGTGTGTGCAGGCCCGGCCCTAACCAATCTGGCGCCCTAGGCAAGATTTTAGGTGGCGCCCCCCCCACATCGGCAGTGAAGTGTATATACTCACAAGAAACCGAATAGCTTTGTCTTTGACCTTTTTTTTTACTTACAACTATACCTAATATATAAAGGGGTGGAAAAGTGACTATTACCTGCAGGGCAAACATTAGCTAACCAGTTAACAATGTAAACAAAAACACCTGCTTAAAAGATCTAATACAAATGTCCCTGAGGAATGTAAGGTGGGAGTACTGTAATTAGCTAACATTACATTATTATTTTCCATAACAATTTAGCCCCCTCCACAATATTAACCCGACGTTAAAACAGAGCTAGCCATTTATTGATTAGCAATTGCCGAATCATGTAACATTAGCTTAATGCTAAAAAGCCAGGTTACTATCACATTCTGTAACAGACAAATAATTTAATGTAGGCTAACGTTACCTACCTGCTACCTCTGTCTTTTCTCGTTTCTACTCCTTTTCTCTTTTTTCTTCCTTGGGCACCTGACAGTTTTGGCCGTTTTGACATCTTGTGTTGATTTTTTGATGTGGTGACGTCCAAAAAGAGTCATGATACAGGAAGGGAGGGGGCGCACCGTGCGCGGGGGGGGCGTAATGTTGTAACAAATAATATTTCTATTAAATAGGCTTTACTTTGCATTTTAATTAACGTGGGATTATTTTTTGTATTTAGAAATAATAGTACCAACTTTTTTTTTTCTTTTTTTTTTTCTCCAACATTTGTGGCACTGGCGTGGCGCCCCCTGATGGACGGCGCCCTTAGCATTTGCCTATACGGCCTATGCCACGGGCCGGCCCTGGGTGTGTGAATGATCAACAATCAATATTATTGGCAGAAATAGAGGGCCCCAAAATCAAATTTTGCTTAGGGCCCCATGGAGGCTTGGGCCGGCACTGGATGGATAGCCCCTAAAGGGACATGTTTTTTTTTTTTTTTTAATTATTTTTTTTTTTTAGATATGTATCTCGTGCGCACGAGATATATATCTAAAAAAATAAATTATAAAAAATAAATAAAACCCATGTCCCTTTAGGGGCTCCGTAAAAGTGATTTAGGTAGCCCTTTTTTTTAATTCTTTTTTTTTCTTCTTCATATTTTGTATTATTATTATTTATTAATATTTAATACTCTATCTGTATTTGCTTTTGTTTTCTTTCCTTGATATGTTTTGCTGATGTCGTGATTTGCTCAACCTGATGTGTAGATTGTTGGTTATGTTGAAAGTGCCTTTCACTTTGTGTGCATTATAAATGTATGTTTGTTGTTCAATACAAAAATGAAAAAATAAAATAATAATAATAAAAATATATATATTTCTATATACAGGTAAAAGCCAGTAAATTAGAATATTTTGAAAAACTTGATTTATTTCAGTAATTGCATTCAAAAGGTGTAACTTGTACATTATATTTATTCATTGCACACAGACTGATGCATTCAAATGTTTATTTCATTTCATTTTGATGATTTGAAGTGGCAACAAATGAAAATCCAAAATTCCGCGTGTCACAAAATTAGAATATTACTTAAGGCTAATACAAAAAAGGGATTTTTAGAAATGTTGGCCAACTGAAAAGTATGAAAATGAAAAATATGAGCATGTACAATACTCAATACTTGCTTGGAGCTCCTTTTGCCTCAATTACTGCGTTAATGCGGCGTGGCATGGAGTCGATGAGTTTCTGGCACTGCTCAGGTGTTATGAGAGCCCAGGTTGCTCTGATAGTGGCCTTCAACTCTTCTGCGTTTTTGGGTCTGGCATTCTGCATCTTCCTTTTCACAATACCCCACAGATTTTCTATGGGGCTAAGGTCAGGGGAGTTGGCGGGCCAATTTAGAACAGAAATACCATGGTCCGTAAACCAGGCACGGGTAGATTTTGCGCTGTGTGCAGGCGCCAAGTCCTGTTGGAACTTGAAATCTCCATCTCCATAGAGCAGGTCAGCAGCAGGAAGCATGAAGTGCTCTAAAACTTGCTGGTAGACGGCTGCGTTGACCCTGGATCTCAGGAAACAGAGTGGACCGACACCAGCAGATGACATGGCACCCCAAACCATCACTGATGGTGGAAACTTTACACTAGACTTCAGGCAACGTGGATCCTGTGCCTCTCCTGTCTTCCTCCAGACTCTGGGACCTCGATTTCCAAAGGAAATGCAAAATTTGCATGGTTGGGTGATGGTTTGGGATGCCATGTCATCTGCTGGTGTCGGTCCACTCTGTTTCCTGAGATCCAGGGTCAACGCAGCCGTCTACCAGCAAGTTTTAGAGCACTTCATGCTTCCTGCTGCTGGCCTGCTCTATGGAGATGGAGATTTCAAGTTCCAACAGGACTTGGCGCCTGCACACAGCGCAAAATCTACCCGTGCCTGGTTTACGGACCATGGTATTTCTGTTCTAAATTGGCCCGCCAACTCCCCTGACCTTAGCCCCATAGAAAATCTGTGGGGTATTGTGAAAAGGAAGATGCAGAATGCCAGACCCAAAAACGCAGAAGAGTTGAAGGCCACTATCAGAGCAACCTGGGCTCTCATAACACCTGAGCAGTGCCAGAAACTCATCGACTCCATGCCACGCCGCATTAACGCAGTAATTGAGGCAAAAGGAGCTCCAACCAAGTATTGAGTATTGTACATGCTCATATTTTTCATTTTCATACTTTTCAGTTGGCCAACATTTCTAAAAATCCCTTTTTTGTATTAGCCTTAAGTAATATTCTAATTTTGTGACACACGGAATTTTGGATTTTCATTTGTTGCCACTTCAAATCATCAAAATTAAATTAAATAAACATTTGAATGCATCAGTCTGTGTGCAATGAATAAATATAATGTACAAGTTACACCTTTTGAATGCAATTACTGAAATAAATCAAGTTTTTCAAAATATTCTAATTTACTGGCTTTTACCTGTATATATATATGAAAGGGACAAGCGGTAGAAAATGGATGGATGATATAAGGTCCGTCGTATGATCTACTTTGTTAAATAAAAACAAACAAAAAACATTACTTCCGTCTCAACGTGATGACGTATCGGTCAAATTCGGCGCGCGAAACCTGGAAGAGGAAGTGAGCGAAGCTGAAGGCAAACGGCGGCCAGTTTGGGATTTGAATCTTAAAAGATAACATCCATAATCTACCAACATCTACAATATTATGGCAGACCCGAGGGTGAGGTCCCGATTCTTCGATCATCGAATGTACCATGTTTGCTTTGAAACCCATATTTGTCGACTAAACCACCATTCGATGCTTTACAATTCGCCAAAGTTTCATTGAAAAAAAAAAAAAACTGCGAACCCAAAACTACCGATAATGATTTGGCGATGCGTGGAAAAAGCTAAGTCGATATTTCGGAATAATATAACAACGTAGTTTAAAATACTACCATGAAAAACGTTGTCTTTTAAAAAAAATATTTGACTGTTTAGCGCTCTGAAGTGAGCAGCCGGTCAGCATGTTAGCTCGTCTCATTAGCATGATGCTAATCGCTACGTCACTGTGCAGACGCCTGGCCTAAGAAACAACAACTTTCTTAACGCCGACTATTGTTTATTTATATTTTTTATTGTGTACATTTTGTTAAGTGTCGTATGCGATCTGTTTACTCTTTTTATCCACCAAGCACAACAGTCGCTAACCCAAGCGTGCTAACGTTAGCTCGCCTCCGCATGTTAGTTTCCCGGCTTTGCTATTTAATAATAACTTGAGTTAATGAACCGACAATTAATACTAGTCGCTAATCAACCTACCTGTTAATAACTTTATAGTTTCACCCTTTTTTGTGTAAATAATACATTTAGTCCGCAATAGCCTGTCCGTGTAAGGCCTTGTTATCAAACTAGCTAACTTTTAAGTCAGTTCTCACCGTTACACAACGTTGCCAAAACTAAAAATGGACTTAAACGTTGTCTGTTTAGTCTTTTGGATGTTTTATTACGGTTGGTGATGTTTTGTTGGAGTATTAGTCGCATCTGGCCACTCCTTAGGTGATGCCGGTTTTTGTCAGCATGCATTGGAGCCATTGTCCAACTTTGTTTCATTGGTTCTTCGATGGTTTTTGATTGATTGAAACTTTTATTAGTAGATTGCACAGTACAGTACATATTCTGTACAATTGACCACTAAATGGTAACACCCCAATAAGATTTTCAACTTGTTAAAGTCGGGCTCCACGTAAATCAATTCATGGTATAAATATATACTATCATCATAATACAGTCATCACACAAGTTAATCATCAGAGTATATACATTGAATTATTTACATTATGTACAATACTTACAATCCGGGGGGTGGGATGAGGAGGGTTTAGTTGATATCAATCAATCAATCAATGTTTATTTATATAGCCCTAAATCACAAGTGTCTCAAAGGGCTGCACAAGCCACAACGACATCCTCGGTACAGAACCCACATAAGGGCAAGGAAAAACTCACCCCAGTGGGACGTCGATGTGAATGACTATGAGAAACCTTGGAGAGGACCGCATATGTGGGTAACCCCCCCCCTCTAGGGAGACCGAATGCAATGGATGTTGAGTGGGTCTAACATAATATTGTGAGAGTACAGTCCATAGTGGATCCAGCATAACAGTAAGAGTCCAGTCCACAGTGGGGAAATAGTTTCTCTCTCTTTGATGAAATAACATTAGAGGAATTGTTAAGATGTGTTAATGGGACAAAACAAACATGTTTACTTGACCCATTTCCTGGGAAACTTATCAAGGAGCTTTTTGTATTATTAGGTCCATCAGTGCTAAATATTATAAACTTATCACTTTCCTCTGGCACTGTTCCACTAGCATTCAAAAAAGCGGTTATTCATCCTCTGCTCAAAAGACCTAACCTCGATCCTGACCTCATGGTAAACTACCGGCCGGTGTCCCACCTTCCGTTTATCTCAAAAATCCTCGAAAAAATTGTCGCACAGCAGCTAAATGAACACTTAGTGTCTAACAATCTCTGTGAACCTTTTCAGTCCGGTTTCAGGGCAAATCACTCTACGGAGACAGCCCTCGCAAAAATTACGAATGATCTACTGCTAACGATGGATTCTGATGCGTCATCTATGTTGCTGCTTCTTGATCTTAGCGCTGCTTTCGATACCGTCGATCATAACATTTTATTAGAGCGTATCAAAACACGTATTGGTATGTCAGACTTAGCCTTGTTGTGGTTTAACTCTTATCTTACCGACAGGATGCAGTGCGTCTCCCATAATAATGTGACCTCGGACTATGTTAAGGTAACGTGCGGAGTCTCCCAGGGTTCGGTTCTTGGCCCTGCACTCTTTAGTACTTACATGCTGCCGCTAGGCGACATCATACGCAAATACGGTGTTAGCTTTCATTGCTATGCTGATGACACCCAACTCTACATGCCCCTAAAGCTGACCAACACGCCGGATTGTAGTCAGCTGGAGGCGTGTCTTAATGAAATTAAACAATGGATGTCCGCTAACTTCTTGCAACTCAACGCCAAGAAAACGGAAATGCTGATTATCGGTCCTGCTAAACACCGACATTTATTTGATAATACCACCTTAACATTTGACAACCAAACAATTACACAAAGCGACTCAGTAAAGAATCTGGGTATTATCTTCCACCCAACTCTCTCGTTTGAGTCACACATTAAGAGTGTTACTAAAACGGCCTTCTTTCATCTCCGTAATATCGCTAAAATTCGTTCCATTTTGTCCACTAGCGACGCTGAGATCATTATTCATGCGTTCGTTACGTCTCGTCTCGACTACTGTAACGTATTATTTTCGGGTCTCCCTATGTCTAGCATTAAAAGATTACAGTTGGTACAAAATGCGGCTGCTAGACTTTTGACAAGAACAAGAAAGTTTGATCATATTACGCCTATACTGGCTCACCTGCACTGGCTTCCTGTGCACTTAAGATGTGACTTTAAGGTTTTACTACTTACGTATAAAATACTACACGGTCCAGCTAAGTTTTTCAACAATGGACATTGAATTGAATTGTATTGAAGTATTTAATCCAAACCTGCATAATACAACAACACACTTTTTTTTCTTTTTTTCTTTACATTTTGGCAGAGACATTTATGCAAGGCTTGAACAGGGGTTGGATGAAGCAGATGTTTATAATATCCCAACCCCTCTCACTCATTCCACATTTAACATAAACAATATAATACAAGAACAATACTATACAAACAAAAACAAGAAAAGCTCCTGTACACTAACAATACAATAGTACCACTGTTACTATGAGACAAAACACACACACATTGAAACAGTGTAGGTCTGACTTGGTAGGATATGTGCAGCGAGCAGAGAACATAGTGAGTTCAGGAAGCATAAGAACAAGTATATACATTAGAAATACATTTGATTATTTACAATTGGTTATTTACAATCCGGGGAGGTGGGATGTGGAAGAGGGAGGGTGTTAGTCAAGGGTTGTAGTTGCCTGGAGGTGTTCTTTTAGTGCGGTTTTAAAAGAGGATAGAGGTCCACTTGGGAGTGCATTCCATATTGATGTGGCATAGAAGGAGAATGAATGGTAAAAATTTCGTAGCAACAATGGTAAGGGTGTAACGGTACACAAAAATGTCGGTTCAGTGCGTACCTCGGTTTAGAGGTCACGGTTCGGTTAATTTTCGGTACAGTAAGGAAAAAAACTAATATACATTATGTGGTTATTTACCAAAATTTGTAAACAATGGCTTTATCCTTTTAACATAACAATAACATACATAAGAATAATAACTGGGATTTATATAGCGCTTTTCTAAGTACCCAAAGTCGCTTTACATGTAGAACCCATCAATCATTCACACCTGGTGGTACATATACACACAGGGTCCATTGCCAGGGTTAATGCAGTCAACATCCATCCATCCATCCATTTTCTACCGCTTATTCCCTTTGGGGTCGCGGGGCGGCGCTGGAGCCTATCTCAGCTACAATCGGGCGGAAGGCGGGGTACACCCTGGACAAGTCGCCACCTCATCGCAGGGCCAACACAGATAGACAGACAACATTCACACTCACATCCACACACTAGGGCCAATTTAGTGTTGCCAATCAACTTAACATATATAAAATAAAAACTCAATGAGATAAGGCTCAGAATTGGGTTCTTAACAAAACCTTTCTACATGTGTACAGCTCTGGTAATGGGTACATTCGCACCCACCTGCACAAATGTACTTCAAAATGAAGCAATCAAAATAAAAATACTTTTTTTTTGTTTACTAGGGCATGCATCTACAATATGCATTAGTTTGACCATTTAAAATCAAAGATAATTAAAAGGAGATGCTTGGAAATAGCATAAAATTGCCCCAAAAACTTGGAAAAACGCGATTCATAGCGTTACTTTTTGGTGTAACCATAATGAGCGTTATGTTCAGGTATATTTCTTTTATATTTTGATAAATCATCATATTTATGTATTACTAAATTTAAATAGGTATTGATCAATCTTTAAGTTGTGTGTTTTTGATTTCAGTTTGCTTTTGACATCTTATTTAGAATTGTAGTTGAAACTTTTACAACCTTGTGTTGTGCTCATGTTGGCGTAACCAAACTAGATTTCATTTAATTATCTTATTTTGAATATTTATTCCCTTTTTTACATTTAGTATATTTAAATATTCATTTAAAAACATTGAATACATTTCAAATATCAATAAAATGCAATTGCCTTCATCTTATAGGGTAATAATTTCACCACACCTAGTGTGTGTGACAATCATTGGTACTTTAACTTTAATGTTTAGTTACACCAAGTCATGAGCGTAACACTAAGCTTCATCACTTTGACTTGCAATATCTCTAATTCTGGTGGTGTTTTATGCTTTTTTCTTTTTGGAACATGTACTATACATATAATACAATAAAGTCCCATTTACAATTATGTTTCTAGCAATACTTTAATTTTGCCTTTGAAAGTAACAATCCAATATCCATTAGTGGAGCTGTACACACATATGAAGTGCAACATTTCCACATATAAAGTGCAACATTAAACTGCTTCAAGTTGTTGCTCGGATTAAATAAAATGACAAAACTTTTCTTCTACATACAAAAAGTGCAACATTAAACAGTTTCAAGTCAACTCAGCCTCAGATTAACTTTTCTTTCCCCCCCCCAGCCTTTAACCCTGGTGACTTTCACTCAATTTTCATGTTTTTTGCCAGCAAAATCAGTTTATCCACATTGTCTGCAGAAAGAGCAGACCTGCTTGCAGTTAAAATGTCTCCAGCTGTGGAAAATACCCATTGGCTGGGCACGGAGGTAGCAGGTATGGCGAGGTAGTGCCTGGCTAACTTGGCAGTAAGAGGATATATGGGCTCATTGTTCTTCCACCATAGAAGTGGCTCAAAATCTAGTTTTTAATGCAATATGGTCTTAAATCTGCTGCTATAAAAACATTTGTTATTGCTTTAGCCCTGCCTGACTCGCCAAGGAGAGGCTGCTTGAATGCGGTGGGAGCTGTGTTTGTTCGTTGAAGCCATGTTATCCATTGTTGTATCGCACCGAGAAACCGAAGTGTTCTCAAACGGGAGATCTTAACGAGGCAGGAGGGTCTTCCAGCTCTGGCTTTTGCATGTTGTAGTAGCCCGGTCGTTGCTAGCATGCCGTGTGTGGTGCCCGGTGTCCGTGTGGAAACTCGTTCGGTAAACAACTGAACCGAAACCCCCGTACCGAAACGGTTCAATACAAATACAAGTACCGTTACACCCTTAAACAATGTTGTTCATTTTTATTTGGAGTCTTTAAAACTCCACTATCAGATTTCAGCATGGTTGCATACCCTATGAGCAGATGTTTTTAATGTGTTCTTTGTCCATTTAGGACCAGGAAGAATCATCTGAGACCACTGCAGACAGTGCAGAAGACTCCAATTATGACCCTCAGTTTGAGCCAATCGTGACCCTTCCTGAGCAGGACGTTAAAACTTTAGAAGAAGATGAAGAGGAGATTTTCAAAATGTAAGCAGTTATCATATATATGTTTTTTAGGGCAAAATAGGAAACTGTTGTTAATGGTGAACTGCACCTTTTTTTGAGAATTGTGCCTCATTCACAATCCTTATGTAAGACAAGAACACACTTGTCTTTCTTTGTTTATGAATTCTAAACGTTAAATAAATGTTGGGCTGGGCTGATAAAACAATATCAATATATACCGCAATAGACAAGTAAACAATATCAATAAAAAATGTGTTCAATATAACGTTCACGGTGTGTGTGTGTGTGTGTGTGTGTAAAGTTAAAGTACCAATGATTGTCACACACACACTAGGTGTGGCGAAATTATTCTCTGCATTTAACCCATCACCCTTGATCACCCCCTGGGAGGTGAGGGGAGCAGTGGGCAGCAGCGGTGGCCGCGCCCGGGAATGGTGATTTAACCCCCAATTCCAACCCTTGATACTGAGTGCCAAGCAGGGAGGTAATGGGTCCCATTTTTATAGTCTTTGGTATGACTCGGCCGGGGTTTGAACCCACAACCTACCGATCTCAGGGCGGACACTCTAACCACTAGGCCACTGAGTAGGTATGTATATATATTAGGGCTGGGCGATATGACTAAAAAATGTATCACGATATAAGTGTTTCATATCAGTCGATATCGATAATTATTGGGGGAAAAAAAGAAGAAAAAAAACATTCTAAATAAAGACCAGGAGAAAAAAGACTGAATTTAAAATACTTTTATTTTAAATATAAGTAGGTAGCATGTCCTTCGCTAATTGATCCACCACTGCATCCGTTATTTCTTTATAACGTTTTGAATTTTTGTCGTATGGCACCGCTGCCGAGTACCTCTCGATGGTGGTCTGCTGTTGCCGCTTCGGTGCTGTTCCACTTGCACCGGCTGATGTAGATGGTTGTGGCTGTTTGGTACTGCTGTACTCCAGCGGGTGAGAGCGGCTCAGGTGGTAAAATAAGTTTGTCGTGTTCCCAGACTTGGTCGGGACAACGACCTTGCAAAGTTTGCAGACAGTATTACTCTGATTCGTATCGGACTTAAAAAATCCAAAATACTGCCAAACTGATGACGTGACATTTCTTTTTTTATTTACAATTTCCTCTCGTGCTGCCGCACTCATATTCCTGTTTTGTTTTACTCCTCGTCGTCAGCTCGCCGTTGTTGCTTTTTTTTTTTCTTTTTTTTTTTCTGTTAGCATTTCCCAGAATGCCTTGCGGTTCAGGCTCGGCCGTGATAGGTTGAGAGGCCAAAGCCCTTCCTCTGCCGACACCCCCCAGAATGCCGTGCGGTTCCGGCTCGGCATTTCTTCCTATTTTTTTCTAACAGAACTCAGTGAAATTATCTAACGTTCTATCGACCCCATTTTCTATTGATATTGATCACATGTCTATTGCGATATATATTGTTATTGTTTTATCGCCCAGCCCTAATATATATATATATATATATATATATATATATATGTATGTATGTATATATATATATATATATATATGTATGTGTGTGTGTGTGTGTGTGTGTGTTGAAGGAAAAAGCAAATTTGATGCGTTATTGAAATTAATGCGCCCTGCTGTATACTTAAAATGAGCAAACATGCATGTTATGATTGTGCCTGTTACTACCTTGCATACAGTGAGTATGGAAAGTATTCAGACCCCTTTAATTGTTTTGCTCTTTCATTGCAGCCATTTGCTAAAATCAAAGTTATTTTTTTATCTTTTAATTGGTGTACACTCAGCACCCCACCTTCGCAGAAAAAAAACAGAAATTTAGGCATTTTACAAATGTATTAAAAATAAACTCAAAGCACATGTACATAAGTATTCAGACACGTTCATTACTTTGTTGATGCACCTTTGGCAGAAATTGCAGCCTTGAGTCTTTTTGAATGCGATACACATCTTTGGCCACTTTCCCCCTTTCATGTTTGCCCATTCCTCTTTGCAGCACTTCTCAAACTCCATCAGATTGTATGGGAAACATTGGTTTTAATCCAGGATGTCTGTATTCTGCTAAATTTATCTTTCTCTCCATCCTGACTTGTCTCCCAGTTCCTGCTGCTGAAAACCATGCTCAAAGCATGATTCTGCCACCACCATGTTACACTGTAGGGATGGTATTGGCCTGGTGTGCCTCGTTTGCTCAACATGATGCCTGGCAGTCATGCCAAATAGTTTAATCTTTGTATCATCAGAACAGATACTTTTGTATCTCATGGTCTGAGTCTTTCAGGTGCATTTTGGCAAACTACCATACAAGCCTGATTGTTGTATTGCTGCAGAGATGGTTGTCCTTTTGTAAGGTTCTCCTTTCTCCACATAGGAATGCTCTAGCTCTGACAGCGTAACCATCAGGCTTTTGGTCGCCTCCCTGACTAGTTTAAAATGAATGCAGCAATGTACAGAGATGTCCTGGATGAAAACCAATGTGTCCCATTCAGTCTGATAGAGCTTGAGAGGTCCTGCAAAGAAGAATGGGCGAAACTGCCCACAGATAGGTGTGCCAAACTTGTGGCATCGTATTCAAAAAGACGCGAGGCTGTAATATCTGCCAAAGGTGCATTACAGTATTGAGCAAGGGGTCTGAATAAAAATGTACGTTATTTTTTATTTGATTTTTAATACATTTCTGTTTTTGTCTCGGAGCAGATGTAGGTCCGAAGCAAAGAAAGACTGGGCGGGAGAAAGATGTTTTTGAAGGAATTTTTGGATGGGAACAATATAATCTCAGTGTATTAGTCCGGTTTTTCAAAAGCCAAACATGATCATCTTAAGGCAGACCTGGGCAAATTAAGGTTCAGGGGCCACATGTGGCCCGTTAAACTTTTCAATCTGGCCCGCCCGACATTCCCAAAAGTTTTTTTTTAGATCTTTAAGATGGAAAGTGTAGCTGCCATTATGATGTGCAGTGATGTTTTCTAATGACCGTAAGTCTTCAACTATACTAAGTCTTTCAATGGTTGGAATCTGCACTTTTGCATAATATACTAGTTACTATGGTAATCTAATTAGTTACTATGGTCATCTAACTAGTTACTATGGTTGTCTAATTAGTTACTATGGTCATCTAATTAGTTACTATGGTCATCTAATTAGTTACTATGGTAATCTAAGTCACAGCAGCTCAGACGAGGCACCAAGCAGTGTGGGTGGGGAGCGTTTCCACAGAGTGTCAGCCTGAAATGTGGGTGTCAGGGACAGACGCGGAAGGAGATTTTTACAACAAAGTTCTAAAGCTTAGTGAAATATCAGATTGTAAGTTGGGTTTTTTTACCCTTCGCGTTCATATTTCGCTGTGTTTGTCGCTTTTTGCTTGTGTTTCGCTTGATTGTAAAATATGTGGATGGAGAGGGGGTGTGACGTTCATATATTTTCAATATTCAGTGTTTTATCCTTCATAGTTAATATTGTAAATCCCACATTCTTTATTTTCATGTACATTCCGGGTGTCTCATTCAGTAAAAAAAAATATACTATTCCATTTAGTTTTTTGAGGCGGTCTGTCATAACATTTTTAGCATTCAATCAGACATTATTGTGTGTTTTTGTATTAATGTTCCTAAAAAAAATCAGATATACCGGCCCCCAGACACACTTGTTTCTCCAAATATTCAGTGTGTTATCATTCATAGCTAATATTGTAAATCCCACATTCTTTATTTTCATGTACATTCTGGGTGTCTCATTCAGTAAAAAAAATAAATAAATTCCATTTAGTTTTTTAAGGTGGTCTGTTATAATGTTTTTAGCATTCAATCAGACATTATTGTGGAGTTATTGTATTAATGTTCCTAAAAATCAGATATACTGGCCCCAAGACAGACATTTTTCCCTAAATTTGGCCCCCGAGTCAAAATAATTGCCCAGACCTGTCTTAAGGTGTTTCCAAGGTTTATAGGGTGCTTCCTTAGAGCCAAACTTTTTTGAGAAATCAGACTAACTTAGTGCGTATTCAATGACTTTCAAAGTGCATTCTCAGCTGATTCTTGATTTCTTAGGCGAGCTAAACTGTACCGGTTTGCTTCTGAAAACGATCCACCTGAATGGAAGGAGAGAGGCACAGGTGATGTCAAGCTGCTGAAACACAAAGACAAGGGCACCATCCGCCTCCTGATGAGGAGAGACCGTACATTGAAGCTTTGTGCCAATCATCAGGGTGAGTCTCGTAACCACTGAATCGTTTGATCAGACCGGCCAACATTTCCTTATTTTGTGTACTGTGTACGCCTAAATGGGCTCGTATGCGTTAATAATTTACAGCTACTTTTGGGCTTTCAGTTTCGAGTCAAGTTACTGAGCCACACTGGGAGTCACTGCGCATAGCTGGAGTGAAGTTAGGAAGTGCTTACAGCAAATTTGACATTCTGTGGTATAAGCAAAGTTATGCACACACAACGTTATTGAATGCATAATAATAAAGCCTTGTGATTGCTCCAAATATCCTGCCTTCCTTAAGCACACTTGTACACAAAGGCAGTAAGTTCAACACCATCCGCTCATCAAAACTCTTAACACGAGGTTGACTGATGGAGGCCAGTTTATTGATAATTAAAAGGGTGAAACTGTAGGACACAAACATTGTAAATGTAAATGCATGAATTAAATGAACTTAATAATGTCATATCACAGACCACAGATTATCAAGTATTCTATTTGAATTAAATCTAAGTTTAACTTTGTCACACACCACTGTATGTGTTGATATAATTACTAATACCAGTGACAGTGTTTAAATTGTCTTAAGTAACAGTACAACAAAAACGTCCACTAGATGGCGGCAGATGACAACAAATGAGAGTTAGCCGACATGAACAGGTAATGCAATCAGAGATCGTCTAACACAGGGGTGCTCGTTACGTCGATCGCGAGCTACCGGTCGATCTCGGAGGGTGTGTCAGTCGATCACCGGCCAGCCATTAAAAAAATAGTCCTAAAAATGAGCGATCATAAATCTTAACTATGACGTCACTTTCGTCACTTGATTGACATTCACGGCACCCGAGGGTCTTCTGAGATGACGCTGGCTGCTGCCAGCTCATTAAAATTACCGACTGGAAGGCGAGAAACACTTTTATTTCAACAGACTCTGGCGCCGTACCTGTCGTCAAAACTCCAAAGACCGACTGCACAGTTGCACAATAAAGCGCTACTTCATACTGCCTGCGCTACCAAAATAAGAGTCTCAGAAAGCTCGCGTGCACAAGCTAGCAAGCTACGGAGTTTGCCGACAATGTATATCTTGTAAAGTGTATACAAAGGAGTACGGAAGCTGGATAAATAAAATGCCAAAGACCAACCACTTTCATGTGGTATTGGACAGAAAGGAGGACTTTTTCTCCTCCATTCGAAAATGCGGACTTTATCAACACTACTGTCTGATTCCAATCAATGCAAGTCATCAGAATCAGGTAATACACCAACTTATATTCTTGTCTTCATGAAAGAAAGGAATCTATATGTGTTAAACATGCTTGTATTATCTTTAAACACCTTTAACTTATTACCAATATTAACTATAAGTGTTAAACATGCTTGTATTATCTTTAAACACCTTTAACTTATTTCCAATATTAACTATAAGTGTTAAACATGCTTGTATTATCTTTAAACACCTTTAACTTGTTAACAATATTAACTATATGTGTTAAACATGTTTGCATTATCTTTAAACACCTTTAACTTAACAATATTAACTATGTGTTAAACATGCTTGTATTATCATTAATCACCTTTAACTTGTTAACAATATTAACTATATGTATTAAACAAACTTGTATTTTCATTAAACACATTTAATTTATTAACAATATTAACTATATGTGTTAAACATGCTTGTATTATCATTAAACACCTTTAACTTGTTAACAAAAACATATGTTTCATAAATAAGTAAATATAAATTATATATATGAATGAGGTAGATCCCCACGACTTGATCAATTGAAAAGTAGCTCGCCTGCAGAAAAAGTGTGAGCACCCCTGGTCTAACATCATAAAACACACACATTTCACAGCTAAATATGACTCTTTGTGTACTACAAACATTAAATATGGGTACATACCAACGATGCCACGAACAGCATAAGATGTGATAGTTGTTCGCTGAGAAACACGAGGAGTGAAGCGGAGTTGTGCGCACCTGTCTGAAATCTTTCCGGAGTCTAAACACGTGACCTATCTGTGGGTTTCTTAAAGGTACAGCTCACTTAAATAAATGATAAATGGGTTATACTTGTATAGCGCTTTTCTACCTTCAAGGTACTCAAAGCGCTTTGACACTATTTCCACATTCACCCATTCACACACACATTCACACACTGATGGCGGGAGCTGCCATGCAAGGCGCTAACCAGCAGCCATCAGGAGCAAGGGGTGAAGTGTCTTGCCCAAGGACACAACGGACGTGACTAGGATGGTAGAAGGTGGGGATTGAACCCCAGTAACCAGCAACACTCCGATTGCTGGCACGGCCACTCTACCAACTTCGCCACGCCGTCCCACTTAACAGAACTAACTGAAATGACTTGGAAATAAACACGCACTAAATAAAGTAATCTTTAGTAATCTTAGTAATCTAAGAACAAGCGCTTTTAACAGTAATGCAAAGAAAATATGTTAATTGGCTTGTGAAGCTAATAGAAATAAACACCTGTAGCTTTTAGCATTAATTGCAATGTTTAACATGAATACGCGATGTAATAATGTTCCTAATCTTACATGTCATCTCTTGCAAGTTAATGTTGTTGTGTGTTCTCTTGCGAACAACAGTTGTACCGATCATGGAGCTGAAGCCCAACGCTGGCAGTGACAGAGCCTGGGTCTGGAACACACTAGCAGATTACGCTGATGAAGCACCAAAACCTGAGCTCCTGGCGATACGCTTTTTAAATGCAGAAAGTGCGTACTGTGGTGGAGGATGATGCTTTTTCTAGTCTTATGTTTTGTAGCAACCCTCAAGTTTTTGTCCACTTGTCAATGCTATTGAACTATTTTTTTTAGAAGATGTATTTACCATTAAATTGCTCTTTCTGCAGATGCTCAGAAGTTCAAAATGAAGTTTGACGAGTGCAAGGCAGAGGTCAAAAAAAATCTTGAAGGATCAGGTTTGTGTTTAAAGTCTCCTTAATTTAGTAAACATACACACCTTAGATCAGCGGTTCCCTAACTTTTGTCGTGTTCCCCCTTTGGCACATAAAATGTCTTCCACAATAGCTCAATTTATGCAGAAATCCCAAAGTGCAAGTGTGTGTATACAACAAATACTGTGACAATAATCTGACATTATCATGGTTTGCAGTCAAAACAGACAGAATGGCAAAATCTAGTTGAAGGAAGTAAACTTCAGCATAAATATAAAGACTCAGTGGTCAACATTTTAGAGTGTTGTGTTACTGGTAGTTATTGGTTATGTATAAGATTTCAGCTTTTTATCTCTAATGTTCTATTTTTGCTGGGGGGTTTTCATTTAATTTTCTTTCTAAAATGTGCTGAGGGGTAAAAACAAAATAGATCAAGGGACCAAATGGCCCCTGCATTAAGCTTTGGTTACCTCTGCTTTTACAGATCTTTCTCAGTCTTTCCCAATCCAAGTCTATGAGCATGAGCTGATGAAGTCTACTCGGATGAGAGACGAATCGTCTTCTAAGACGAACCAAACAGTCTAGTTGCGATCGATTGAATGCCCTGAGATCTTTCTCAGGGTTGCATGTGTAACTTATCAACTGCGAGCAATCAAAACTTTATTTAGCTTGTTGGCGGGACCTGCCAGCCATTCTCTTCCCCACGTCTTTCTGCGCGTAGTGGTGGTGGCGTCACTCACTTAATATTGGAGCCGGAACTAATCATTTTGAAACAATGATCTCTTTAAAAGTACATACCTGCCAACTACTCCGGTTTTCCCGTAATTAGTACTGTTTTCATCAACCTATTCCGGGTTACGGTTGCAGTGATAAAAAATACGGTTTTTTATTAATTAAATTATTATTATTTTTTTTAAGTTTTGTTCACGAAATCGCGTAACAACAATGACAATCGACACTGCTTCCCGTAACTTCCTATCGAGCCATTCCCAATGCCATGCGCGAGACTATTTATAGCACCGCTGCCAAGCACCAGTTGCATTGTTTCCAAACGAGCGAACGATCATGGAATCAGCCGGAGAAAAATCGCAAACGAGTCTTAAACCGAAAAGAAAACTGCAGTCATTCCGTGAAGAATATTCAAAAGCCTATCCGGGAATAATTATCCGTTCCAAAAAGGGTGAAAACTACGCGAATTGCACCTTGTGCAGACAAGATTTCTCGATCGGACACGGAGGAATTAGCGATGTAAAAGACCACGTTGGGACAAAAGAACACAAGTCTAATGCCCTTGCTAGCGATACAAGTGGAAAACTTTCAACGTTTTTCGTCACCCAAACAGATTCTTTGGATGTGATAAATGCCGAAGTTTTATTTACGGAGGCAATAATTGAGCATGGACTTCCAATCTGATAGAATACATTTGGATTTTAGCCACAAAAAGGTAATGACACCAATGCTATCTATTGGAATTGTTTAGTACTGTTATACTGTTAAAAGTGTTTATACTATTTATGCTTTCAAGTCCAAGTTGAAGAAATCTGGTTAAATGTTGACAGCATAACTACCAAAATACAGAAGTATGTCCTTAATATTTTTGCAGTGCTATTTCTGTTGAAAAGTTAAAATGATTACATTAGAGATGTGATGTGCCACTTTTCAAGTGTCTGATGGCTTAAATTAATTTTCATTAATTTTTCATATTTTGAATTCTTTTGAAAGGCTTACAAAAAAACTACATTTGAATTGTAATTCCATGCTATTGACAGGACTATTAATTTTAATGAAGTTGGCTTACCATGTTTACAGTATGATAATTGTGATAGAAATGTGAATTTTAGGCACAGAATATTTTTTACAATTGAACAAGGCAGTAGATTATACAAGCTTGGACAGAAAGTTAATAATGACACCAATTTATTTTTTAATGGAATTGTTTAGTACTGTTTTACCATTTGTTTACTGTAAAAAGTGTTTATACTTTCAATTAACAAATTGAAGTCTTGTGAAAGGTTGACAGGATAACTGGCATTAACTGTCAAAATAATTTCAAACTATTGAAGTTAGCTTACAGAATAAACATGTCAATCAACCCATATGATTTTTGCTGTAATATTTTTGTTTTGAAAAGTCACTGTGACTGATAGAAAAGTGATGGTTTTAGCAACATTTTAACCTGTGAATGCTAATAATCATTTTGCGTCGGGGGGCGAAGCCTGAACCCCCCACCAGGACTTTGTCCTGGTCCTACCGGGGCCTGTGGCCCCTGGACCCTGGCTACTAGGTTTTTCTGATTTCAAAAGTTGGCAGGTATGACACTGGTTTACTGCATGCTCTGCAAACACTTAAGTGGGACATGCATCTCTAAAAAAAAAAGGCTGTGATAGGTTGGCTGTAGCTGACCTCTGCAAACGATGTTAACATTTGCAATACAAATATAACTGTTATGCATCAACTTGTTCCAGCTGCAATAACACTCCCCATTACTGTGGCTTTTCACAGAGTTGACGTCACAACACTTGCTCAAACCTAACAAAGATCTAGAAGCAGGGGCGTCCAAAGTGCAGCCTGTGGCTGATTTTTTTTTTTTAATCGACCTTCGACACATTGTAGTAATGAAATCAGACAAAAAAACTTAAAAAATGGGAGGAGACAAGAAAAAGTTGGGATGTTATTAAAAACTAACACCACCAATCTTTGTCTTAAAATATAACTTTTTTCGCCTTTTTAATAAACCTTGAAAGGTATGGCAGGATGAGTGTGTGTTCCTAAAAGTTCTTGTGGGCATCAAGAAGGTTTTTAGGTTATGAAAGTTTTTTTGTGAGCATCGAGATGTTTTCAGTTTAGTTTGTGGTTGACTTGTCTTGACGTTTTGACCTGATTTCACCGCAGGAAACGCTGACAGTGCAAACAAAGTTGCAGAGAAGCTAGAGGAGCTCTCAGTAAAGGACAAGAAGACATCAAAAGACAAGCAAGAAGTTGAAAAGGAGACGGAGAAGAAAGTTGAAAAGGAGAAGAAAGTTGAAAAGGAGAAGAAAGAAAATGAGACAAAGGAGGTGAAGGCTGAGGAAAAAATTGAGATATAAGAACTTTCTTTTTCGGCCTTCAATTTATCCGTTTTTTTCCTCTTTTTCTACAATAGACTCTAAACGAACTGAATTTGGACACTTGACATTTAGTTTTTTTAATTTGCTTTGCCTCACAAGTCCTTGATACCACTCGAAGAAACCAAGACAAACCGTGCAAGCCCCCGTCCCCTAACACACCTCAAAGTTACTTCTGACAAACTGTGGCCAGGCTTGTGATGATAATTCCCACATTGGGCTCTTTGGTTTTTGTTCTGAAGCAGAGTTTTTTTGTAGGGGAGAGGAAAATGTAGCCTGCTGGATAGCAGCACAGGGTCAGGGACCAGACATCATGGAAGAACATGTCGCTGTCATATCCCATGATGCATCGCAACGGGCCTTGTCCATGCTTCCACTGCTCACACCTCCACGTGTGTCTAAGTATTGTAATCAGCAGGGTGGCCAGCGAGGGTCGTCAGATGCATTTGGCTTCATCTTTTGTTTCCAATCAGCGCCACTCCAACCTCAAATCCTCAACAGGAATTTGTTAGCTAACATTCCCTGCCGATGATCTCAACATATTAGTCAACTTTGCCCCCTAAAGTGCATCTGTAAATACTTGTACATCGATAAAATGTTGCTTCTCATTTGCACTCGTCCCCTCCACCTTCCAATAAAACACTGTCAACCACCTTTGTAGCCATTAAAGCTTCTTCCAGTACAGGGGTGGGCAATTAATTTTAACCGGGGGCCGCATGAGCAACCTGAGCACTGCTGGAGGGCCACA
Organism: Nerophis lumbriciformis; assembly: GCF_033978685.3. Lineage (NCBI taxonomy): Eukaryota > Metazoa > Chordata > Actinopteri > Syngnathiformes > Syngnathidae > Nerophis > Nerophis lumbriciformis. The sequence continues at coordinate 1,156,354 of NC_084559.2, read as the reverse complement.
CCGACAATATTTCAATTCAATTTTGCTCAAATTATTTTTTAATATACCGTAAGATAAATAATAATAATTACATTTAACCTAACTTAACTTTATACAAAAGCAGATTGCTTTTGATGGTTTTATTTTTAACACTGTCTTACACAACACTTCCTGATGTATAATACAAAGCAAAAATGTCAATTTCTGTCACTTTATCCTGCATCCTCATTAAAAGTCCAACATTTTTCCCCGTCAGTTCAACCATCTGTTGTCACACCTGCCAGCTTGTCCCATTTCAATCAATCAATCAATCAATGTTTATTTATATAGCCCTAAATCACAAGTGTCTCAAAGGGCTGCACAAGCCACAACGACATCCTCGGTACAAAGCCCACATAAGGGCAAGGAAAAACTCACCCCAGTGGGACGTCGATGTGAATGACTATGAGAAACCTTGGAGAGGACCGCATATGTGGGTAACCCCCCCCCCCCTCTAGGGGAGACCGAAAGCAATGGATGTCGAGTGGGTCTGACATAATATTGTGAGAGTCCAGTCCATAGTGGATCCAACATAATAGTAAGAGTCCAGTCCATAGTGGGGCCAGCAGGACACCATCCCGAGCGGAGACGGGTCAGCAGCGCAGAGATGTTCCCAGCCGATGCACAGGCGAGCGGTCCACCCCGGGTCCCGACTCTGGACAGCCAGCACTTCATCCATGGCCACCGGACCTGTGCCCCCCCCCCCCCCCCCCCCCTCCACAAGGAAAAGGGGAGCAGGGGAGAAAAGAAAAGAAACGGCAGGCAGATCAACTGGTCTAACAGGGGGGCTATTTAAAGGCTAGAGTATACAAATGAGTTTTAAGAAGGGACTTAAATGTTTCTACTGAGGTAGCATCTCTAATTGTTACCGGGAGGGCATTCCATAGTACTGGAGCCCCAATAGAAAACGCTCTATAGCCCGCAGACTTTTTTTGGGCTCTGGGAATCACTAATAAGCCGGAGTTCTTTGAACGCAGATTTCTTGCCGGGACATATGGTACAATGCAATCGACAAGATAGGACGGAGCTAGACCGTGTAGTATTTTATACGTAAGTAGTAAAACCTTAAAGTCACATCTTAAGTGCACAGGAAGCCAGTGCAGGTGAGCCAGTATAGGCGTAATATGATCAAACTTTCTTGTTCTTGTCAAAAGTCTAGCAGCCGCATTTTGTACCAATTGTAGTCTTTTAATGCTAGACATAGGGAGACCCGAAAATAATACGTTACAGTAGTCGAGACGAGACATAACGAACGCATGAATAATGATCTCAGCGTCGCTAGTGGATAAAATAGAACGAATTTTAGCGATATTACGGAGATGAAAGAAGGCCGTTTTAGTAACACTCTTAATGTGTGACTCAAAGGAGAGAGTTGGGTCGAAAATAATACCCAGATTCTTTACTGATTCGCCTTGTGTAATTGTTTGGTTGTCAAATGTTAAGGTGGTATTATTAAATAAATGTCGGTGTTTAGCAGGGCCGATAATCAGCATTCCCGTTTTCTTGGCGTTGAGTTGCAAGAAGTTAGCGGACATCCATTGTTTAATTTCATTAAGACACGCCTCCAGCTGACTACAATCCGGCGTGTTGGTCAGCTTTAGGGGCATGTAGAGTTGGGTGTCATCAGCAAAACAATGAAAGCTAACACCGTATTTGCGTATGATGTCGCCTAGCGGCAGCATGTAAATACTAAAGAATGCAGGGCCAAGAACCGAACCCTGAGGAACTCCGCACGTTACCTTAACATAGTCCGAGGTCACATTATTATGGGAGACGCACTGCATCCTGTCAGTAAGATAAGAGTTAAACCACGACAAAGCTAAGTCTGACATACCAATACGTGTTTTGATACGCTCTAATAAAATATTATGATCGACGGTATCGAAAGCATTTCAGTCCTAACATGTCCAAACACAAATTTACCTATGTGAACAAGTCATTACCTATGGTTGTCTCTTTAATTGACTGCATGGCTGCCAGCTCCTCCGTGAATTGAAAGTCTGCAGTTATCCCACGTAAGAAGATGAGCAGCTGGGCGGTGTTACGTGCATCACAGCTCTCATCCAAAGTCAGCGAAAAACAGTCAAAAGTCGGCCGTTCTGTTCTTCATCTGAAGCTCCAAGTTTCCAGCGATGGTCTCAACCCGCCTCGTTACAGTGCGTCGGGAGAGTGACACGTTCTCAAATGCGCCCCTCTTCTCCGGGCATAGCGCACCAGAGTCCAATAAGCACTCCTTAATAAACTCCGGCAGAAAACGCCTTACTTTTTCTGGCAATTTTGTGAGAAATGACGAAACTTGTCCTGATGGCTGCATCTCTGGGGGTGTGAAATTTGGCAAAAAGTCCTTGTTGGGTTTTCAGTTTTTCCATCAACGCATCAGTCTCCCTTACGCGCTCTTCATCAGACAGATTCCGGTATTTTTCCTCGTGCTTCGTCACGTAGTGGCGATTCAAATGATATTCTTTAAACACAGCAACCTGTGTACCGCAAATTAAGCACGCGGCTTTACCTTTAATTTCTGTAAAGAAATACTTGGCAGTCCATGTCTTGTTGAAAACACGGCATTTGTCATCAACTTTTCTCTTTTTAGCGTCTCGGGGATAACCGGGCATCACTTGTCGCTGTGCACCTTCACTCACAGGTTACACACGGACATACGCCAATAAATAACACTTTTCAAAATAAAAGCAGCACCGTTGTATTGCACGCACGACATAGATCCATCCATCCATCCGTCTTCTTCCGCTTATCCGAGGTCGGGTCGCGGGGGCAGCAGCCTAAGCAGGGAAGCCCAGACTTCCCTCTCCCCAGCCACTTCGTCCAGCTCTTCCTGTGGGACCCCGAGGCGTTTCCAGGCCAGCCGGGAGACATAGTCTTCCCAACGTGTCCTGGGTCTTCCCCGCGGCCTCCTACCGGTCGGACGTGCCCTAACACCTCCTTAGGGAGGCGTTCGGGTGGCATCCTGACCAGATGCCCGAACCACCTCATCTGGCTCCTCTCGATGTGGAGGAGCAGCGGCTTTACTTTGAGCTCCTCTCGAATGACAGAGCTTCTCTCTAAGGGAGAGACCCGCCACCCGGCGGAGGAAACTCATTTCGGCCGCTTGTACCCGTGATCTTGTCCTTTCGGTCATAACCCAAAGCTCTTGACCATAGGTGAGGATGGGAACGTAGATCGACCGGTAAATTGAGATCTTTGCCTTCCGGCTCAGCTCCTTCTTCACCACAACGGATCGATACAGGGAGCGGACTGCCACAATCAGACAGTCCGATACCCCGTACTCTCTGAGCACTCCCCACAAGACTTCCCGAGGGACACGGTCGAATGCCTTCTCCAAGTCCACAAAACACATGTAGACTGGTTGGGCAAACTCCCATGCACCCTCAAGGACCCTGCCGAGAGTATACAGGTAAAAGCCAGTAAATTAGAATATTTTGAAAAACTTGATTTATTTCAGTAATTGCATTCAAAAGGTGTAACTTGTACATTATATTTATTCATTGCTTTAAAACTTGCTGGTAGACGGCTGCGTTGACCCTGGATCTCAGGAAACAGAGTGGACCGACACCAGCAGATGACATGGCACCCCAAACCATCACTGATGGTGGAAACTTTACACTAGACTTCAGGCAACGTGGATCCTGTGCCTCTCCTGTCTTCCTCCAGACTCTGGGACCTCGATTTCCAAAGGAAATGCAAAATTTGCATGGTTGGGTGATGGTTTGGGGTGCCATGTCATCTGCTGGTGTCGGTCCACTCTGTTTCCTGAGATCCAGGGTCAACGCAGCCGTCTACCAGCAAGTTTTAGAGCACTTCATGCTTCCTGCTGCTGACCTGCTCTATGGAGATGGAGATTTCAAGTTCCAACAGGACTTGGCGCCTGCACACAGCGCAAAATCTACCCGTGCCTGGTTTACGGACCATGGTATTTCTGTTCTAAATTGGCCCGCCAACTCCCCTGACCTTAGCCCCATAGAAAATCTGTGGGGTATTGTGAAAAGGAAGATGCAGAATGCCAGACCCAAAAACGCAGAAGAGTTGAAGGCCACTATCAGAGCAACCTGGGCTCTCATAACACCTGAGCAGTGCCAGAAACTCATCGACTCCATGCCACGCCGCATTAACGCAGTAATTGAGGCAAAAGGAGCTACAACCAAGTATTGAGTATTGTACATGCTCATATTTTTCATTTTCATACTTTTCAGTTGGCCAACATTTCTAAAAATCCCTTTTTTGTATTAGCCTTAAGTAATATTCTAATTTTGTGACACACGGAATTTTGGATTTTCATTTGTTGCCACTTCAAATCATCAAAATTAAATGAAATAAACATTTGAATGCATCAGTCTGTGTGCAATGAATAAATATAATGTACAAGTTACACCTTTTGAATGCAATTACTGAAATAAATCAAGTTTTTCAAAAGATTCTAATTTACTGGCTTTTACCTGTAGAGCTGGTCCACAGTTCCACGACCAGGACGAAAACCACACTGTTCCTCCTGAATCCGAGGTTCGACTATCCGGCGTAGCCTCCTCTCCAGTACACCTGAATAGACCTTACCGGGAAGGCTGAGGAGTGTGATCCCACGATAGTTAGAACACACCCTCCGGTTCCCCTTCTTAAAGAGAGGAACCATCACCCCCGGTCTGCCAATCCAGTGGTACCGCCCCCCCCCCGATGTCCACGCGATGCTGCAGAGTCTTGTCAACCAAGACAGCCCCACAGCATCCAGAGCCTTAAGGAACTCCGGGCGGATCTCATCCACCCCCGGGGCCTTGCCACCGAGGAGCTTTTTAACTACCTCAGCAACCTCAGCCCCAGAAATAGGAGAGCCCACCACAGACTCCCCAGGCACTGCTTCCTCATAGGAAGACGTGTTGGTGGGATTGAGGAGGTCTTCGAAGTATTCCCTCCACCGATCCACAACATCCGCAGTCGAGGTCAGTAGAAAATGTATTTTGTAATTTGTGATTGCCGCTGTTCACATTCACTCACAATCGCGCACTCGCATACATCCACAGGGACGCACGAAGGGCCGGATGTGGCCCGCGGGCCGCCGGATGCCCAGGTCTGTTCCAGTACGTCACTATTTGAATTCCTTGCTGTTGCCTGGAGAGAGAAGACATTCGAAAGGCTACTTTCCATCAACAATTTGCTCAAAGTAAACTTTATTTATTTTGCCCAGGTTTCAGGGAAATATTTCGTCACAAAAATAGCACATTTATACAATAGTCTTAATACAATTAAGTCAAATGTCTAAAGATCATAGCTAACAAAACTTGAGGAATGACAACTTGTCTGCTTCAACTTGTGTTAGGACTTTTAACACATTGCACACCACAAACATTTACTGTTTTACTCTTATTGCGCACCTTCTTTCCTCAACGATGAAAGCAATAACATGTTTCTTCCATTGTCTTCACGTAGAGAACATCCTAACATCTCATGTATCGACTACTTGAAGGCAACAACGGCTGAGTCTTAAGTCATGTCAGGTATATTTTTGTCAAATTCAGTTAAGAATTTCATATTTTTGAACAGCAGGTGTGTTTGATACTCTTGTACAATTGCTTTATGCCCATTATTTGGTGCTGAAAGTGTTGAGCTGAATACATACACTATATTGCCAAAAGTATTTGGCCACCCATCCAAATGATGATGTCCTAATCACTTGGCCCGGCCACAGGTGTATAAAATCAAGCACTTAGGCATGGAGACGGTTTCTACAAACATTTGTGAAAGAATGGGCCGCTCTCAGTGATTTCCAGCGTGGAACTGTCATAGGATGCCACCTGTGCCAACAAATCCAATCGTAGTGATGGGTTGATGAGGCGTCATGAAGCGTTTCGACACATTGCAAAACTGTATTGATACTGTGTCGATACTGTGTCACTAAATACTGACATCTGCTGGACATTAAAAATCCCTACAGGCAACCTATGGACCGACTCAACGGACACTGATTTGATGCCCTAGTACAGGGGTCACCAACCTTTTTGAAACCAAAAACTACTTCTTGGGTACTGATTAATGCGAAGGGCTACCAGTTTGATACACACTTAAATAAATAAATATATTGTCATTTGTAAGTTACACGTAAGTGTGATTTAAACAAGAATAGCTAAATAAATAAATGTATATATATATAAAAAAAATGGGTATTTCTGTCTGTCATTCCGTCGTACATTTTTTTTCCCTTTTACGGAAGGTTTTTTGTAGTGAATAAATGATGAAAAAAACACTTAATTGAACGGTTTAAAAGAGGAGAAAACAAGAAAAAATTTAAAATAACATTTTGAAACATAGTTTTTCTTCAATTTCGACTCTTTATAATTCAAAATTCAACCGACAAAAAGAAGAGAAAAACTAGCTTACCGTATTTGAATCTTTTTGAAAAAATTAAAAAAATAATTTATGGAACATCATTAGTAATTTTTCCTGATTAAGATACATTTTAGAATTTTGATGACATGTTTTAAATTGGTTAAAATCCAATCTGCACTCTGTTAGAATATTTAACAAATTGGACCAAGCTATATTTCTAACAAAGACAAATCAGTATTTCTTCTAGATTTTTCAGAACAAAAATGTTAAAAGAAATTCAAAATACTTTGAAATAAGATTTAAATTTGATTCTACAGATTTTCTAGATTTGCCAGAATAATTTTTTTGAATTTTAATCATAGTAAGTTTGAAGAAATATTTCACAAATATTCTTCGTCGAAAAAACAGAAGCTAAAATATGTATTATTCTTTACAATAAAAAATAAATAAATTTACTTGAACATTGATTTAAATTGTCAGGAAAGAAGAGGAAGAAATTTAAAAGGTAAAAAGGTATATTTGTTTAAAAATCCTAAAATCATTTTTAAGGTTGTATTTTTTCCTCTAAAATTGTATTTCTAAAAGTAATAAGAAGCAAAGTAAAAAATAAATGAATTTATTTAAACAAGTGAAGACCCATCCATCCATCCATTTTCTACCGCTTATTCCAAGTGAAGACCAAGTCTTTAAAATATTTTCTTGGATTTTCAAATTCTATTTGAGTTTTGTCTCTTTTAGAATTAAAAATGTCGAGCAAAGCGAGACCAGCTTGCTAGTAAATAAATAAAATTTAAAAAATAGAGGCAGCTCACTGGTAAGTGCTGCTCTTTGAGCTATTTTTAGAACAGGCCAGCGGACGACTGAATTTCAGTATTTAGTAGTGATGGGTTGATGAGGCGTCATGAAGCGTTTCGACACATTGCAAAACTGTATTGATACTGTGTCGATACTGTGTCACTAAATACTAGTGATGGGTCCGGCAACACCGATGCATCGGCGCATGCGTCGAGCTCATAGAGCAAAACCCTGTGTCGGTGCGCGTACCGCTTTTAGAAAGTCACGTGACCGATCATGAGCTGTTTTGGTCACGTGACCGATACGCCAACTGTGTCGCCTCCTCTGTGCCCTGTGAGCGGGTCTTTTCTACAGCCGGAGAAATAATAACTAAGAAGAGAAATCGTCTAAAATGTAATACGTCGGAAAAACTTTTTATTTTTTTATTTTTATAAAAATGTGTAAAAAATAAAATTAAAAAAATTCCCAGTCCACAATCATCCACAACACGTTCTCTTAGATTTCCATGTCATGATACATGTTCACATTATTTATTGACTGTAATCTAAAAAAGATACAAATATATTTTTATTTAAATGAAGATATGAAATAATCCTAAATGAAATACAATGACTTGGTTTATATTATTGTATATACTAGGGCAGGGGTCACCAACGCGGTGCCCGCGGTCACCAGGTAGCCCGTAAGGACCAGATCAGTCGTCCGCTGGCCTGTTCTAAAAATAGCTCAAAGAGCAGCACTTACCAGTGAGCTGCCTCTATTTTTTAAAATTTTATTCATTTACTAGCAAGCTGGTCTCGCTTTGATCGACATTTTTACTTCTAAAAGAGACAAAACTCAAATAGAATTTGAAAATCCAAGAAAATATTTTAAAAACTTGGTCTTCACTTGGAATAAGCGGTAGAAAATGGATGGATGGATGGGTCTTCACTTGTTTAAATAAATTCATTTATTTTTTTACTTTGCTTCTTATTACTTTTAGAAATACAATTTTAGAGAAAAAATACAACCTTAAAAATGATTTTAGGATTTTTAAACAAATATACCTTTTTACCTTTTAAATTTCCTCCTCTTCTTTCCTGACAATTTAAATCAATGTTCAAGTAAATGTATTTATTTTTTATTGTAAAGAATAATACATATTTTAGCTTCTGTTTTTTCGACGAAGAATATTTGTGAAATATTTCTTCAAACTTACTATGATTAAAATTCAAAAAAATTATTCTGGCAAATCTAGAAAATCTGTAGAATCAAATTTAAATCTTATTTCAAAGTATTTTGAATTTCTTTTAAAATTTTTGTTCTGGAAAATCTAGAAGAAATACTGATTTGTCTTTGTTAGAAATATAGCTTGGTCCAATTTGTTAAATATTCTAACAAAGTGCAGATTGGATTTTAACCAATTTAAAACATGTCATCAAAATTCTAAAATGTATCTTAATCAGGAAAAATTACTAATGATGTTCCATAAATTATTTTTTTAATTTTTTCAAAAAGATTCAAATAAGCTAGTTTTTCTCTTCTTTTTGTCGGTTGAATTTTGAATTATAAAGAGTCGAAATTGAAGAAAAACTATGTTTCAAAATTTTATTTTAATTTTTTTCGTGTTTTCTCCTCTTTTAAACCGTTCAATTAAGTAGTTTTTTTCATCATTTATTCTCTACAAAAAACCTTCCGTAAAAGGGAAAAAAAATGTACGACGGAATGACAGACAGAAATACCCATTTTTTTATATATATATATAAATTTATTTATTTAGCTATTCTTGTTTAAATCACACTTACGTGTAACTTACAAATGACAATATATTTATTTATTTAAGTGTGTATCAAACTGGTAGCCCTTCGCATTAATCAGTACCCAAGAAGTAGTTTTTGGTTTCAAAAAGGTTGGTGACCCCTGTACTAGGGCATCAAATCAGTGTCAGTTGAGTCGGTCCATAGGTTGCCTGTAGGGATTTTTAATGTCCAGCAGATGTCAGTATTTAGTGACACAGTATCGACACAGTATCAATACAGTTTTGCAATGTGTCGAAACGCTTCATGACGCCTCATCAACCCATCACTACTAAATACTGACATCTGCTGGACATTAAAAATCCCTACAGGCAACCTATAGACCGACTCAACGGACACTGATTTGATGCCCTAGTACAGGGGTCACCAACCTTTTTGAAACCAAAAACTACTTCTTGGGTACTGATTAATGCGAAGGGCTACCAGTTTGATACACACTTAAATAAATAAATATATTGTCATTTGTAAGTTGCACGTAAGTGTGATTTAAACAAGAATAGCTAAATAAATAAATGTATATATATATAAAAAAATGGGTATTTCTGTCTGTCATTCCGTCGTACATTTTTTTTTCCTTTTACATAAGGTTTTTTGTAGAGAATAAATGATGAAAAAAACACTTAATTGAACGGTTTAAAAGAGGAGAAAACAAGAAAAAATGTAAAATAAAATTTTGAAACATAGTTTATCTTCAATTTCGACTCTTTATAATTCAAAATTCAACCGACAAAAAGAAGAGAAAAACTAGCTTATTTGAATCTTTTTGAAAAAATTAAAAAAAGAATTTGTGGAACATCATTAGTAATTTTTCCTGATTAAGATACATTTTAGAATTTTGATGACATGTTTTAAATTGGTTAAAATCCAATCTGCACTTTGTTAGAATATTTAACAAATTGGACCAAGCTATATTTCTAACAAAGACAAATCAGTATTTCTTCTAGATTTTCCAGAACAAAAATGTTAAAAGAAATTCAAAATACTTTGAAATAAGATTTAAATTTGATTCTACAGATTTTCTAGATTTGCCAGAATATTTTTTTTGAATTTTAATCATAGTAAGTTTGAAGAAATATTTCACAAATATTCTTTGTCGAAAAAACAGAAGCTAAAATATGTATTATTCTTTACAATAAAAAATAAATACATTTACTTGAACATTGATTTAAATTGTCAGGAAAGAAGAGGAAGAAATTTAAAAGGTAAAAAGGTATATTTGTTTAAAAATCCTAAAATAATTTTTAAGGTTGTATTTTTTCTCTAAAATTGTATTTGTAAAAGTAATAAGAAGCAAAGTAAAAAATAAATGAATTTATTTAAACAAGTGAAGACCCATCCATCCATCCATTTTCTACCGCTTATTCCAAGTGAAGACCAAGTCTTTAAAATATTTTCTTGGATTTTCAAATTCTATTTGAGTTTTGTCTCTTTTAGAATTAAAAATGTCGAGCAAAGCGAGACCAGCTTGCTAGTAAATAAATACAGTTTAAAAAATAGAGGCAGCTCACTGGTAAGTGCTGCTCTTTGAGCTATTTTTAGAACAGGCCAGCGGGCGACTGATCTGGTCCTTACGGGCTACCTGGTGACCGCGGGCACCGCGTTGGTGACCCCTGCCCTAGTATATACAATAATATAAACCAAGTCATTGTATTTCATTTAGGATGATTTCATATCTTCATTTAAATAAAAATATATTTGTATCTTTTTTAGATACAGTCAATAAATAATGTGAACATGTATCATAACATGGAAATCTAAGAGAACGTGTTGTGGATGATTGTGGACTGGGAATGTTTTTAATTTTATTTTTTACACATTTTTATAAAAAAAAAAAAATAAAAAAAGTGTTTCCGACGTATTACATTTTAGACGATTTCTCTTCTTAGTTATTATTTCTCCGGCTGTAGAAAAGACCCGCTCACAGGGCACAGAGGAGGCGACACAGTTCGGGTATCGGTCACGTGACCAAAACAGCTCATGATTGGTCACTTGACTTTCTAAAAGCGGTACGCGCACTGACACAGGGTTTTGCTCTATGAGCTCGACGCATGCGCCGATGCATCGGTGTTGCCGGACCCATCACTATTTCCTCGCTCTTAAATATTCCAAAGTCAACTGCCGGCTTTATTATAAGAAAAGTGAAGAGTTTGGGAACAACAGCAACTCAGCCACCAAGTGGTAGGCCACGTAAACTGACAGAGAGGGGGTCAGCGGATGCTGAAGCGCATAGTGCAAAGACTTTTCTGCACAGTCAGTTGCTACAGAGCTCCAAACTTCATGTGACCTTCCAATTAGCCCACGTGCAGTACGCAGAGAGCTCCATGGAATGGGTTTCCATGGCCGAGCAGCTGTGTCTAAGCCATACATCACTGAGTCCAATGCAAAGCGTGGGATGCGGTGGTGTAAAGCACATCGCCACTGGACTCTAAAGCAGTGGAGACGCCTTCTCTGGAGTGATGAATCACACTTTTCCATCTGGCAATCTGATGGACCAGTCTGGGTTTGGAGGTTGCCAGGAGAACGCTACATTTCGGACCGCATTGTGCCGAGTGTGACATTTGGTGGAGGAGGAATTATGGTGTGGGGTTGTTTTTCCATGAGTTAGTTCCAGTGAAAGGAACTTTGAATTTTGGACAATTCCATGCTCCCAACCTTGTTGGAACAGTTTGGAGCAGGGCCCTTTCCTCTTCCAACATGATTGTGCACAAAGCAAGGACCGTAAAAGACATGAATGACAGAATCTGGTGTGGATGAACTTGACTGGCCTGCACAGAGTCCTGACCTGAACCCGACAGAACACCTTTGGGATGATTTAGAACGGAGACTGAGAGCCAGGCCTTCTCCACCAACATCAGTGTGTGACCTCACCAATGCAGCTTTTGGAAGAATGCTCGAAAATTCCTATAAACACACTCCGCAACCTTGTGGACAGCCTTTCCGGAAGAGTTGAAGCTGTAATAGCTGCAAAAGGTGGACCCACATCATATTGAACCCTATGGGTTAGGAATGGGGTGGCACCTTAAGTTCATATGTGAGTGAAGGCATACGTTTGGCAATATACAGGTAAAAGCCAGTAAATTAGAATATTTAGAAAATTTTTATTTATTTCAGTAATTGCATTCAAAAGGTGTAACTTGTACATTATATTTATTCATTGCACACAGACTGATGCATTCAAATGTTTATTTCATTTAATTTTGATGATTTGAAGTGGCAACAAATGAAAATCCAAAATTCCGTGTGTCACAAAATTAGAATATTACTTAAGGCTAATACAAAAAAGGGATTTTTTAGAAATGTTGGCCAACTGAAAAGTATGAAAATGAAAAAATATGAGCATGTACAATACTCAATACTTGGTTGGAGCTCCTTTTGCCTCAATTACTGCGTTAATGCGGCGTGGCATGGAGTCGATGAGTTTCTGGCACTGCTCAGGTGTTATGAGAGCCCAGGTTGCTCTGATAGTGGCCTTCAACTCTTCTGCGTTTTTGGGTCTGGCATTCTGCATCTTCCTTTTCACAATACCCCACAGATTTTCTATGGGGCTAAGGTCAGGGGAGTTGGCGGGCCAATTTAGAACAGAAATACCATGGTCCGTAAACCAGGCACGGGTAGATTTTGCGCTGTGTGCAGGCGCCAAGTCCTGTTGGAACTTGAAATCTCCATCTCCATAGAGCAGGTCAGCAGCAGGAAGCATGAAGTGCTCTAAAACTTGCTGGTAGACGGCTGCGTTGACCCTGGATCTCAGGAAACAGAGTGGACCGACACCAGCAGATGACATGGCACCCCAAACCATCACCCAACCATGCAAATTTTGCATTTCCTTTGGAAATCGAGGTCCCAGAGTCTGGAGGAAGACAGGAGAGGCACAGGATCCACGTTGCCTGAAGTCTAGTGTAAAGTTTCCACCATCAGTGATGGTTTGGGGTGCCATGTCATCTGCTGGTGTCGGTCCACTCTGTTTCCTGAGATCCAGGGTCAACGCAGCCGTCTACCAGCAAGTTTTAGAGCACTTCGTGCTTCCTGCTGCTGACCTGCTCTATGGAGATGGAGATTTCAAGTTCCAACAGGACTTGGCACCTGCACACAGCGCAAAATCTACCCGTGCCTGGTTTACGGACCATGGTATTTCTGTTCTAAATTGGCCCGCCAACTCCCCTGACCTTAGCCCCATAGAAAATCTGTGGGGTATTGTGAAAAGGAAGATGCAGAATGCCAGACCCAAAAACGCAGAAGAGTTGAAGGCCACTATCAGAGCAACCTGGGCTCTCATAACACCTGAGCAGTGCCAGAAACTCATCGACTCCATGCCACGCCGCATTAACGCAGTAATTGAGGCAAAAGGAGCTCCAACCAAGTATTGAGTATTGTACATGCTCATATTTTTCATTTTCATACTTTTCAGTTGGCCAACATTTCTAAAAATCCCTTTTTTGTATTAGCCTTAAGTAATATTCTAATTTTGTGACACACGGAATTTTGGATTTTCATTTGTTGCCACTTCAAATCATCAAAATGAAATGAAATAAACATTTGAATGCATCAGTCTGTGTGCAATGAATAAATATAATGTACAAGTTACACCTTTTGAATGCAATTACTGAAATAAATCAAGTTTTTCAAAAATATTCTAATTTACTGGCTTTTACCTGTCGTGTATTTTATTCTGGTGGGAGCCCTTCTCTTCATTTGCTGAATTTTTTATAAGTGATTACAAAACGTAAACATGGCAGGCATACAATACAGTACGTTGGGTATATCTGCAAACATATTAAAAAAATGTTAATACATCGATAATATCTCGCGTCGATAAATTGTTCCCCGTCCTGGAATTCTACCCAAACGCCGAAGCGGACAACAAATTGCCATTCAATTAGACGATGAAACGGTGCCAAGTGTGAGGTATTCTGGTGGTTCCAAAAGACACTGATGGAGACGTTGCGTCTTGAGGCCAAGTAGAGGAGGACTCGACATACTCGTAAGGGTCGGAATTTACTGGAATTGTGTTCCTTATTTGTGCACATGGCAAAGAGAATCGGCTGACAAAAAGATCCAATTTACACGTACAAGGAGCCTATGAGTAACGGCGACAAACAGCGCCTCCGATTGGTCGTGTTAACTCCCCATCGGGTTGTCCCTCGCTCACACTGAAATCTCGTAGGTGGTGCCGCCGACGCCAGTCACTTTCTTCACGTTGCCGTGGCGACTGGGACTGACGGTGTCGCTCGGGTGGAAATCCACGTAGCCGTTCACTTTCACGGACTCTCTGAAAGGAAGAGAGAAACAACGAAAATGGGGGTTCAACTGAGAGAATCGGAGGGTTGAGCGTCCGGGTGGAAGGAAGATGCAGGTGAAATGGCTGGGAAAAAAAAAAAGAGGAGAAAACGCATGCAAAAAAAAATAAATAGAAGAAATGGAAAGTCTCACAACTTTATTAAACTGACAGGCGTGAAAGAATACAAAACATTTTTTTTTTTTATTCTAAGAAGGCATAAAGTAATCCATTCATAGAACACGAGTATGAATGTAAGAGGATAAATAAAACATGTACGGTGCAACACGCTTATGATGACGCCCTCCTGAGCTATTGTCGACCAACTGAAAGTGAAACTAGCCACTTTTGGTCGAGAACGGGTGACGATAAACACCCGGTTCGGGAGCGACTGAAGCGTGTTCCACCGTACGCAAGACTTCCAATGCTACATGCTAGACAAGCAGTACAGACTTCGTTAATGAAGGGAGGGGGATAATCGAGTCACCCGCCCCGGACCCCGGGGTGCAGTGCATGCAAGCGGCACCAAAAGGACGGGCGACGTCAGCATTCATACCTCGGCCCTCCCAGACGAGGCGAGTCCATCCTCTCCTGGGCGCTCACGTATGAGAGTTTCTGGTGGGAGTAGGAGGGCGATCGGGACATGGCGGGGGAGTGGGGGTGGTGGGCCGGGGAGCGGTAGGGCCCCTCCTGGACCCTCCCGTGGTTGTTGTTGTTGGTGCTGCTGGGATCCGTGTGCAAGGAGCCGGAGGAAGTCCTGGGGGCGCGGCCTAAGGTGGACCCGGCCTGGCGGAGCACCGGCGTTCTCTGGCCGTAGCTCAGCCCGACCCCCATCAGGTTGTCTCTGGAGCTGCCGTAGGCCGGAGGGGTCGGGCCCCGGGAGCCGGCGCAGCGGGGACCGTCGTAGCAGGGGTATCCGCCCGAGCCGCCCTCAAATCCCCCGGAGTCCTGGGCGTAGATGTGCGTGTGGGAGTGTCCATGCAGCATGTGGCGCTTCTCCCGCTCCTCCCGCTCCTTGCGCTCCTGGATGGAGGCCATGATGGTCTGGGAGAGGTTGTCGTAGCGCACCGGGGACGGCTCCCGGTCGTGGAGGTGAGGGGACTGCCGGCCCAGCCCCCTGCACGACATGGCCGGACTGTAGGAGGCGGCCACCTGCTGCCGCTGCATCTCAGGCTCCCGAGCGTGGCACATCTTGGCGGGCAGGTACGGGGAGTGGAAGCCCGTCGGCGGCCCGCCCCGGTGAGCCAAGCACTCGCTGGCGGTGGGCGGAGTCGTGCCGGGGTTGAGCAGGCTGTCGTAGGACAAGCTGCCGTTGCGATTGGAGAGCGTGTTGGGAGAGAAGACGCCCTGGTACGGCGCCGAGGCCGCGGGGTGAGGCTGCAGACCCACCACGAGTTGGCCCTTCTCTGAGCGATGGGCGGCCTGCTTCACGCTCACCGTCCTGGGGGTGACCGGGTCGGCGTCCAGCTGGAAGGGCGAGGACTTGAAGGTGCGGTGGAGAGGAGCGTTGGCGTACTCCGGGAGATCCAAGTTGGGCTCCGAGCGGAAGTCGTGACCACGGATGTTCTCTTCCAGGATGCCGGAGCTCTTCTGGTCGTCCGGCAAGACGATCTGAGGAACGAACAAAAAGTTGTGGTTTTGTGCGATTACGTCATCATTTTATACGGTAAAACTACCTCACCTTGTCTCCCGCTGCGTGGTAGTGCACCTTTGGAACCGTGCCAAAGGACGGTCGGAACTTGTACATGGCGGGAGTGGAGGGATGAGTCTTTGCAGACACGGAACTTTCTATGAGCACAGGGAAGGAGAGCAAATATGAAAGGCTCATACGGAATAATTAAAGACATCTTGGGTATAATAAATGCCATAGAGGTGTAACAAAATACATACGGTATAATAATAGTGCGCTTTTTAGGACACTCAAAGGCATATCTGTTATAAAAAATGAACATCTCAACAGTCTTGTTAACTAAACTATGTTTGTGATGTTATTTCTTCTCTAATACTTTGTTTTTTAGGAACGCTGCCGCAAAAAATTGTGACAAACTTTCTGAGGTGATTCATGTCCTTGATGTATTCAGAACGATAATCAATTCCTTTTATTGTCATTGTCATAATAACACTTAAGTCATGCATGTCAACGAGATGTTAAGCAGATTAAACTGCAGTACTTGAAGCCGCCAGCAGAGTGTGCTCTTGTTCCTGGGCTGAGTGCTGCAGTTCCCTCCCTAGTTACTTGCTAGTATGCACCAAGACACACTGAGGGGCCTCTGGAGGGAACCTACTACAGCAGAGGTGTCAAAGTCGTTTTCACTGAGGGCCACGTCGCAGTTATGTTTGGCCCCAGAGGGCCGCTTTTAACAGTGAACACTATTATTACACCATTTTTTAGTCATTTAAAAAAAAACTAAAATGTAAAAAAAAATATGGTAACTTGCAATAATTTCACCTTAAAATTTAGTAAATGGAAAAACCGTACTGCTGTTTTCATGGTAAAAAAATAAATATTGTCTAATTATGCAAAAATATACGATCAAACATTTAAACCATTTTTAAATAGAAATAAATACCAATAATAATGATTTCAAAGCAAGTTATCCATCAAATTGTGCAATGTAAAAGTAGCAATAGATGTCATGGTCAAATTGTGAAATTGACTGTGGTTTTTACAGCATTTTTCTCTAAATGGAAAAAAAAACTGCTTTTTTTTTTTTTTACTGTAATAAACTGTGTTGCCGTTTTGGCATTTACAGTAATACACTGAAAAATCTACAGTTGTTGATTTGCGGTAAAAAAACAAAAAACAAAAAAACTGGCAGCTCAGTTGCCAGAATTTTACTGTAAAATTTAAATTTGTTTTTTTTACTGTAAATTTTGCATTTCTACAGTAAAATGTTGGCACCTGAGCTGCCAGATTTTTTTGGGGTTTTTTTTACTGAAAAAAAAAACAACTGTCAGCTCAGTTGCCAGAATTTTACTGTAAAATATACATTTGTTTTTTTTTACTGTAAATTAAAGAAATGCATTTGTACAGTAAAATTTTGGCACCTGAGCTGCCAGTTTTTTTTTACCGCAAATAAAAAAAAACTGTCAGCTTAGTTACAAGAATTTTACTGTAAAATATACATTTGTTTTTTTTACTGTAAATTAAAGACATGCATTTGTACAGTAAAATTTTGGCACCTGAGCTGCCAGTTTATTTTTTTTACCGCAAATAAAAAAAACATGTCAGCTTAGTTACAAGAAGTTTACTGTAAAATATACATTTGGTTTTTTTTACTGTAAATTAAAGAAATGCATTTGTACAGTAAAATGTTGGCACCTGAGCTGCCTTTTTTTTTTTACCGCAAATAAAAAATTAAAAAAACTGTCAGCTCAGGTGCCAGAATTTTACTGTAAAATATACATTTGTTTTTTTACTGTAAATAAAAAAATGCATTTCTACAGTAAAATTTTGGCACCTGAGCTGCCA
This sequence comes from Nerophis lumbriciformis, assembly GCF_033978685.3. Classification (NCBI taxonomy): domain Eukaryota; kingdom Metazoa; phylum Chordata; class Actinopteri; order Syngnathiformes; family Syngnathidae; genus Nerophis; species Nerophis lumbriciformis. Next base: position 1,138,674 of record NC_084559.2, on the reverse strand, counting down.
GTTTTTTTAGTTTTGTTTTTTACTACAAATAAAAAAAAATGGCAGCTCATTTGCCAGAATTTTACTGTAAAATATACTTTTGTTTTTTTACTGTAAATAAAAGAAATGCATTTGTACAGTAAAAGTTTGGCACCTGAGCTGCCACTTGTTGTTTTTTTAATACCGCAAATAAAAAGCAAAACAAAAAAAACTGTCAGCCCAGTTGCCAGAATTTTACTGTAAAATATACATTTGCTTTTTTTTTACTGTAAATAAAAAAAAAAAGCATTTCTACAGTAAAATTTTGGCACCTGAGCTGCCAGTTGTTTTTTTTGTTTTTTTACTCCAAATAAAAAAAAACAGTCAGCTCAGTTGCCAGAATTTTACTGTAAAATATACATTTGTTTTTTACTGTAAATAAAAAAAATGCATTTGTACAGTAAAAGTTTGGCACCTGAGCTTCCAGTTTTTTTAATAGTTTTTTTATACCGCAAATAAAAAACAAACAAAAAAAAATTGTCAGCTCAGTTGCCAGAATTTTACTGTAAAATATACATTTGTTTTTTTACTGTAAAAAAAAAAGAAGCATTTGTACAGTAAAAGTTTGGCACCTGAGCTGCCAGTTTTTTTGTTTTTTTTTAATACCGCAAATAAAAAACAAAAAAAAAACTGTCAGCTCAGTTGCCAGAATTTTACTGTAAAATATACATTTGTTTTTTTTTACTGTAAATAAAAAACAAAGCATTTCTACAGTAAAATTTTGGCACCTGAGCTGCCAGTTTTTTTAGGTTTTTTTTTTTACTACAAATAAAAAAACTAAAAAAAAAACCTGTCAGCTCATTTGCCAGAATTTTACTGTAAAATATACTTTTGTTTTTTTACTGTAAATAAAAGAAATGCATTTGTACAGTTAAAGTTTGGCACCTGAGCTGCTAGTTTTTTTTTTTTAATACCGCAAATAAAAAACAAAACAAAAAAAACTGTCAGCCCAGTTGCCAGAATTCTACTGTAAAATATACATTTGTTTTTTTTACTGTAAATAAAAAAAAAAGCATTTCTACAGTAAAATTTTGGGACCTGAGCTGCCAGTTGTTTTTTTTGTTTTTTTACTACAAATAAAAAATAAAAAAAAAACAGTCAGCTCAGTTGCCAGAATTTTGGTATAAAATATACATTTGTTTTTTTACTGTAAATAAAAAAAAAAATGCATTTGTACAGTAAAAGTTTGGCACCTGAGCTGCCAGTTGTTGTTTCTTTTAATACCGCAAATAAAAAACAAAACAAAAAAAACTGTCAGTTCGGTTGCCAGAATTTTACTGTAAAATATAAATTTGTTTTTTTTTACTGTAAATAAAAAAAATGCATTTCTACAGTAAAAGTTTGGCACCTGAGCTGCCAGTTTTTTTAGCTTTTTTTTTTTACTACAAATAAAAAAACTAAAAAAAAACCTGTCAGCTCATTTGCCAGAATTTTACTGTAAAATATACTTTTGTTTTTTTACTGTAAATAAAAGAAATGCATTTGTACAGTAAAAGTTTGGCACCTGAGCTGCCAGTTGTTTTTTTAATACCGCAAATAAAAAGCAAAACAAAAAAAACTGTCAGCCCAGTTGCCAGAATTTTACTGTAAAATATACATTTGCTTTTTTTTTTACTGTAAATAAAAAAAAAAGCATTTCTACAGTAAAATTTTGGGACCTGAGCTGCCAGTTGTTTTTTTTGTTTTTTTACTCCAAATAAAAAAAAACAGTCAGCTCAGTTGCCAGAATTTTACTGTAAAATATACATTTGTTTTTTACTGTAAATAAAAAAAAATGCATTTGTACAGTAAAAGTTTGGCACCTGAGCTTCCAGTTTTTTTAATAGTTTTTTTATACCGCAAATAAAAAACAAACCAAAAAAAATTGTCAGCTCAGTTGCCAGAATTTTACTGTAAAATATACATTTGTTTTTTTACTGTAAAAAAAAAAGAAGCATTTGTACGGTAAAAGTTTGGCACCTGAGCTGCCAGTTTTTTTGTTTTTTTTTAATACCGCAAATAAAAAAAAATAAAAAAACTGTCAGCTCAGTTGCCAGAATTTTACTGTAAAATATACATTTGTTTTTTTTTACTGTAAATACAAAACAAAGCATTTCTACAGTAAAATTTTGGCACCTGAGCTGCCAGTTTTTTTAGTTTTTTTTTTTACTACAAATAAAAAAACTAAAAAAAAAACCTGTCAGCTCATTTGCCAGAATTTTACTGTAAAATATACTTTTGTTTTTGTACTGTAAATAAAAGAAATGCATTTGTACAGTTAAAGTTTGGCACCTGAGCTGCTAGTTGTTTTTTTTTAATACCGCAAATAAAAAACAAAACAAAAAAAACTGTCAGCCCAGTTGCCAGAATTCTACTGTAAAATATACATTTGTTTTTTTTACTGTAAATAAAAAAAAAAGCATTTCTACAGTAAAATTTTGGCACCTGAGCTGCAAGTTGTTTTTTTTGTTTTTTTACTACAAATAAAAAAAAAAAAAAAAACCAGTCAGCTCAGTTGCCAGAATTTTGGTGTAAAATATACATTTGTTTTTTTACTGTAAATAAAAAAAAAAATGCATTTGTACAGTAAAAGTTTGGCACCTGAGCTGCCAGTTGTTGTTTCTTTTAATACCGCAAATAAAAAACAAAACAAAAAAAACTGTCAGTTCGGTTGCCAGAATTTTACTGTAAAATATAAATTTGTTTTTTTTTACTGTAAATAAAAAAAATGCATTTCTACAGTAAAATTTTGGCACCTGAGCTGCCAGTTTTTTTAGCTTTTTTTTTTACTACAAATAAAAAAACTAAAAAAAAACCTGTCAGCTCATTTGCCAGAATTTTACTGTAAAATATACTTTTGTTTTTTTTTACTGTAAATAAAATAAATGCATTTGTACAGTTAAAGTTTGGCACCTGAGCTGCCAGTTGTTGTTTTTTAATACCGCAAATAAAAAACAAAACAAAAAAAAACTGTCAGCCCAGTTGCCAGAATTTTACTGTAAAATATACATTTGTTTTTTTTTACTGTAAATAAAAAAAAAATGCATTTCTACAGTAAAATTTTGGCACCTGAGCTGCCAGTTGTTTTTTTTGTTTTTTTACTACAAATAAAAAACAAACAAAAAAAAAACAGTCAGCTCAGTTGTCAGAATTTTACTGTAAAATATACATTTGTTTTTTTACTGTAAAAAAAAAAGAAGCATTTGTACAGTAAAAGTTTGGCACCTGAGCTGCCAGTTTTTTTGTTTTTTTTTAATACCGCAAATAAAAAACAAAAACAAAAACTGTCAGCTCAGTTGCCAGAATTTTACAGTAAAATATACATTTGTTTTTTTTACTGTAAATAAAAAACAAAGCATTTCTACAGTAAAATTTTGGCACCTGAGCTGCCAGTTTTTTTTAGTTTTTTTTTTTTACTACAAATAAAAAAACTAAAAAAAAACCTGTCAGCTCATTTGCCAGAATTTTACTGTAAAATATACTTTTGTTTTTTTTTACTGTAAATAAAATAAATGCATTTGTACAGTTAAAGTTTGGCACCTGAGCTGCCAGTTGTTGTTTTTTAATACCGCAAATAAAAAACAAAACAAAAAAAAACTGTCAGCCCAGTTGCCAGAATTTTACTGTAAAATATACATTTGTTTTTTTTTACTGTAAATAAAAAAAAAATGCATTTCTACAGTAAAATTTTGGCACCTGAGCTGCCAGTTGTTTTTTTTGTTTTTTTACTACAAATAAAAAACAAACAAAAAAAAAACAGTCAGCTCAGTTGTCAGAATTTTACTGTAAAATATACATTTGTTTTTTTACTGTAAAAAAAAAAGAAGCATTTGTACAGTAAAAGTTTGGCACCTGAGCTGCCAGTTTTTTTGTTTTTTTTTAATACCGCAAATAAAAAACAAAAACAAAAACTGTCAGCTCAGTTGCCAGAATTTTACAGTAAAATATACATTTGTTTTTTTTACTGTAAATAAAAAACAAAGCATTTCTACAGTAAAATTTTGGCACCTGAGCTGCCAGTTTTTTTTAGTTTTTTTTTTTTACTACAAATAAAAAAACTAAAAAAAAACCTGTCAGCTCATTTGCCAGAATTTTACTGTAAAATATACTTTTGTTTTTTTTTACTGTAAATAAAATAAATGCATTTGTACAGTTAAAGTTTGGCACCTGAGCTGCCAGTTGTTGTTTTTTAATACCGCAAATAAAAAACAAAACAAAAAAAAACTGTCAGCCCAGTTGCCAGAATTTTACTGTAAAATATACATTTGTTTTTTTTTACTGTAAATAAAAAAAAAATGCATTTCTACAGTAAAATTTTGGCACCTGAGCTGCCAGTTGTTTTTTTTGTTTTTTTACTACAAATAAAAAACAAACAAAAAAAAAACAGTCAGCTCAGTTGTCAGAATTTTACTGTAAAATATACATTTGTTTTTTTACTGTAAAAAAAAAAAGAAGCATTTGTACAGTAAAAGTTTGGCACCTGAGCTGCCAGTTTTTTTGTTTTTTTTTAATACCGCAAATAAAAAACAAAAAAAAAAACTGTCAGCTCAGTTGCCAGAATTTTACAGTAAAATATACATTTGTTTTTTTTTACTGTAAATAAAAAACAAAGCATTTCTACAGTAAAAGTTTGGCACCTGAGCTGCCAGTTTTTTTTTTTTTTTTAATACCGCAAATAAAAAACAAACAAAAAAAAAAAGTCAGCCCAGTTGCAAGAATTTTACTGTAAAATATACATTTGTTTTTTTTACTGTAAATAAAAAAAAATGCATTTCTACAGTAAAATTTTGGCACCTGAGCTGTCTTTTTTTTTTTTTTTACTACAAATAAAAAAACTAAAAAAAAAACTGTCAGCTCATTTGCCAGAATTTTACTGTAAAATATACTTTTGTTTTTTTACTGTAAATAAAAGAAATGCATTTGTACAGTAAAAGTTTGGCACCTGAGCTTCCAGTTGTTTTTTTTAATACCGCAAATAAAAAACAAAACAAAAAAAACTGTCAGTTCAGTTGCCAGACGTTTACTGTAAAATATACATTTGTTTTTTTTTACTGTAAATAAAAAAAATGCATTTCTACAGTAAAATTTTGGCACCTTAGCTGACAGTTTTTTTTTTTTTTTTTTACTACAAATAAAAAAAACAACAGTCAGCTCAGTTGCCAGAATTTTACTGTAAAATATACATTTGTTTTTTTACTGTAAATAAAAAAAAGAATCATTTGTACAGTAAAAGTTTGGCACCTGAGCTGCCAGTTTTTTTAGTTTTTTTTTTTTACTACAAATAAAAAAACTAAAAAAAAACCTGTCAGCTCATTTGCCAGAATTTTACTGTAAAATATACTTTTGTTTTTTTACTGTAAATAAAAGAAATGCATTTGTACAGTAAAAGTTTGGCACCTGAGCTGCCAGTTGTTTTTTTTTAATACCGCAAATAAAAAACAAAACAAAAAAACTGTCAGCTCAGTTGCCAGAATTTTACTGTAAAATATACATTTGCTTTTTTTACTGTAAATAAAAAAAATGCATTTGTACAGTAAAAGTTTGGCACCTGAGCTTCCAGGTTTTTTTTGTTTTTTTTACCGCAAATCAACAACTTTAGATTTTTCAGTGTATTACTGTAAATGCAAAACCAACACCAAAGTTTTTTACAGTAAAAAAAAGTAAACATTTTTTTATTTTATTATTTATTTTATTATTTAGAGAAAAATGCTGTAAAAACCACAGTCAATTTCACAATTTGACCATGACATCTATTGCTACGTTTACATTGCACAATTTGATGGATAACTTGCTTCGAAATCATTATTATTAGTATTTATTTTTATTTAAAAAATGCTTTGAATGTTTGATAATATATTAGACAATATTTAAGTTAACAAAATTTGCGGTTGCATGGAGTACATATATATTTTTTCCTACAAATAAAAAAACTTTAAAAAAAACTGTCAACTCATTCGCCAGAATTTTACTGTAAAATATACTTTTGTTTTTTTACTGTAAATAAAAAAAATGCATTTGTACAGTAAAAGTTTGGCACCTGAGCTGCCAGTTTTTTGTTTTATTTTAATACCGCAAATAAAAAATAAATAAAAAAAACTGTCAGCTCAGTTGCCAGAATTTTACTGTAAAATATACATTTGTTTTTTTTACTGTAAATAAAAAAATGCATTTCTACAGTAAAATTTTGGCACCTGAGCTGCCAGTTGTTTTTTTTGTTTTTTTACTACCAAAAAAAACAAACTGAAAGCTCAGTTGCCAGAATTTTACTGTAAAATATACATTTGTTTTTTACTGTAAATAAAAAAAATGCATTTGTACAGTAAAAGTTTGGCACCTGAGCTGCCAGTTTTTCTTTTCTTTTTTTTTATACCGCAAATAAAAAACAAACAAACAAAAATTGTCAGCTCAGTTGCCAGAATTTTACTGTAAAATATACATTTGTTTTTTTTTACTGTAAATAAAAAAAATGCATTTCTACAGTAAAATTTTGGCACCTGAGCTGCCAGTTGTTTTTTTTGTTTTTTTACTCCAAATAAAAAAACAAAAAAAACCAGTCAGCTCAGTTGCCAGAATTTTACTGTAAAATATACATTTGTTTTTTTTTACTGTAAATTAAAAAAAATGCATTTCTACAGTAAAAGTTTGGCACCTGAGCTGCCAGTTGTTGTTTTTTAATACCGCAAATAAAAAACAAAACAAAAAAAATGTCAGCCCAGTTGCCAGAATTTAACTGTAAAATATACATTTGTTTTTTTTTACTGTAAATATAATAAAATGCATTTCTACAGTAAAATGTTGGTACCTGAGCTGCCAGTTGTTTTTTTTGTTTTTTTACTACAAATAAAAAAAAACAAAAAAAAAACAGTCAGCTCAGTTGCCAGAATTTTACTGTAAAATATACATTTGTTTTTTTACTGTAAATAAAAAAAAATGCATTTGTACAGTAAAAGTTTGGGAACTGGGCTGACAGTTTTTTTTGTTTTGTTTTTTATTTGCGTTGAGTTTTTTTAATATTTTTTTTATACCGCAAATAAAAAAAATTAAAAAACAAATGTCAGCTCAGTTGCCAGAATTTTACTGTAAAATATACATTTGTTTTTTTTTACTGTAAATTAAAAAAAATGCATTTCTACAGTAAAAGTTTGGCACCTGAGCTGCCAGTTGTTGTTTTTTAATACCGCAAATAAAAAACAAAACAAAAAAAACTGTCAGCCCAGTTGCCAGAATTTAACTGTAAAATATACATTTGTTTTTTTTTACTGTAAATATAATAAAATGCATTTCTACAGTAAAATTTTGGTACCTGAGCTGCCAGTTGTTTTTTTTGTTTTTTTACTACAAATAAAAAAAAACAAAAAAAAAACAGTCAGCTCAGTTGCCAGAATTTTACTGTAAAATATACATTTGTTTTTTTACTGTAAATAAAAAAAAATGCATTTGTACAGTAAAAGTTTGGGAACTGGGCTGACAGTTTTTTTTGTTTTGTTTTTTATTTGCGTTGAGTTTTTTTAATATTTTTTTTATACCGCAAATAAAAAAAAAAATGTCAGCTCAGTTGCCAGAATTTTACTGTAAAATATACATTTGTTTTTTTTTACTGTAAATTAAAAAAAATGCATTTCTACAGTAAAAGTTTGGCACCTGAGCTACCAGTTGTTTTTTTTTAATACCGCAAATAAAAAACAAAACAAAAAAAACTATCAGCTCAGTTGCCAGAATTTTACTGTAAAATATACATTTGTTTTTTTTTTACTGTAAAAAAAAAAAAATGCATTTCTACAGTAAAATTTTGGCACCTGAGCTGCCAGTTGTTTTTTTTGTTTTTTTACTCCAAATAAAAAAACAAAAAAAAAAACAGTCAGCTCAGTTGCCAGAATTTTACTGTAAAATATACATTTGTTTTTTTACTGTAAATAAAAAAAAATGCATTTGTACAGTAAACGTTTGGCACCTGAGCTTCCAGTTTTTTTTATTTTTTTTTTATACAGCAAATAAAAAACAAACAAAAAAAATTGTCAGCTCTGTTGCCAGAATTTTACTGTAAAATATACATTTGTTTTTTTTACTGTAAATAAAAAAATAAATGCATTTCTACAGTAAAATTTTGGCACCTGAGCTGCCAGTTGTTTTTTTTGTTTTTTTACTCCAAATAAAAAAACAAACAAAAAACAGTCAGCTCAGTTGCCAGAATTTTACTGTAAAATATACATTTGTTTTTTTTACTGTAAATAAAAAAATGCATTTGTACAGTAAAAGTTTGGCACATGAGCTGCCAGTTTAATATTTTTTTATACCGCAAATAAAAAACAAACAAAAAAAATTGTCAGCTCAGTTGCCAGAATTTTACTGTAAAATATACTTTTTTTTATTTTAATGTAAATAACAAAAAAATGCATTTCTACAGTAAAATTTTGGCACCTGAGCTGCCAGTTTTTTTTAGTTTTTTTTTTTACTACAAATAAAAAAACTAAAAAAAAACCTGTCAGCTCATTTGCCAGAATTTTACTGTAAAATATACTTTTTTTTTTACTGTAAATAAAAAAAATGCATTTGTACAGTAAAAGTTTGGCACCTGAGCTGCCAGTTTTTTGTTTTTTTTTAATACCGCAAATAAAAAACAAACAAAAAAAAAAAGTCAGCCCAGTTGCAAGAATTTTACTGTAAAATATACATTTGTTTTTTTTTACTGTAAATTAAAAAAAATGCATTTCTACAGTAAAATTTTGGCACCTGAGCTGTCTTTTTTTTTTTTTTTTTACTACAAATAAAAAAACTAAAAAAAAAACTGTCAGCTCATTTGCCAGAATTTTACTGTAAAATATACTTTTGTTTTTTTACTGTAAATAAAAGAAATGCATTTGTACAGTAAAAGTTTGGCACCTGAGCTTCCAGTTGTTTTTTTTAATACCGCAAATAAAACACAAAACAAAAAAAACTGTCAGTTCAGTTGCCAGACGTTTACTGTAAAATATACATTTGTTTTTTTTTACTGTAAATAAAAAAAATGCATTTCTACAGTAAAATTTTGGCACCTTAGCTGACAGTTTTTTTTAATTTTTTTTACTACAAATAAAAAAAACAACAGTCAGCTCAGTTGCCAGAATTTTACTGTAAAATATACATTTGTTTTTTTACTGTAAATAAAAAAAAGAATCATTTGTACAGTAAAAGTTTGGCACCTGAGCTGCCAGTTTTTTTAGTTTTTTTTTTTTACTACAAATAAAAAAACTAAAAAAAAACCTGTCAGCTCATTTGCCAGAATTTTACTGTAAAATATACTTTTGTTTTTTTACTGTAAATAAAAGAAATGCATTTGTACAGTAAAAGTTTGGCACCTGAGCTGCCAGTTGTTTTTTTTTAATACCGCAAATAAAAAACAAAACAAAAAAACTGTCAGCTCAGTTGCCAGAATTTTACTGTAAAATATACATTTGCTTTTTTTACTGTAAATAAAAAAAATGCATTTGTACAGTAAAAGTTTGGCACCTGAGCTTCCAGGTTTTTTTTGTTTTTTTTACCGCAAATCAACAACTTTAGATTTTTCAGTGTATTACTGTAAATGCAAAACCAACACCAAAGTTTTTTACAGTAAAAAAAAGTAAACATTTTTTTATTTTATTATTTATTTTATTATTTAGAGAAAAATGCTGTAAAAACCACAGTCAATTTCACAATTTGACCATGACATCTATTGCTACGTTTACATTGCACAATTTGATGGATAACTTGCTTCGAAATCATTATTATTAGTATTTATTTTTATTTAAAAAATGCTTTGAATGTTTGATAATATATTAGACAATATTTAAGTTAACAAAATTTGCGGTTGCATGGAGTACATATATATTTTTTCCTACAAATAAAAAAACTTTAAAAAAAACTGTCAACTCATTCGCCAGAATTTTACTGTAAAATATACTTTTGTTTTTTTACTGTAAATAAAAAAAATGCATTTGTACAGTAAAAGTTTGGCACCTGAGCTGCCAGTTTTTTGTTTTATTTTAATACCGCAAATAAAAAATAAATAAAAAAAACTGTCAGCTCAGTTGCCAGAATTTTACTGTAAAATATACATTTGTTTTTTTTACTGTAAATAAAAAAAATGCATTTCTACAGTAAAATTTTGGCACCTGAGCTGCCAGTTGTTTTTTTTGTTTTTTTACTACCAAAAAAAACAAACTGGCAGCTCAGTTGCCAGAATTTTACTGTAAAATATACATTTGTTTTTTACTGTAAATAAAAAAAATGCATTTGTACAGTAAAAGTTTGGCACCTGAGCTGCCAGTTTTTTTTTGTTTTTTTTTTTATACCGCAAATAAAAAACAAACAAACAAAAATTGTCAGCTCAGTTGCCAGAATTTTACTGTAAAATATACATTTGTTTTTTTTTACTGTAAATAAAAAAAATGCATTTCTACAGTAAAATTTTGGCACCTGAGCTGCCAGTTGTTTTTTTTGTTTTTTTACTCCAAATAAAAAAACAAAAAAAACCAGTCAGCTCAGTTGCCAGAATTTTACTGTAAAATATACATTTGTTTTTTTTTACTGTAAATTTAAAAAAATGCATTTCTACAGTAAAAGTTTGGCACCTGAGCTGCCAGTTGTTGTTTTTTAATACCGCAAATAAAAAACAAAACAAAAAAAACTGTCAGCCCAGTTGCCAGAATTTAACTGTAAAATATACATTTGTTTTTTTTTACTGTAAATATAATAAAATGCATTTCTACAGTAAAATTTTGGTACCTGAGCTGCCAGTTGTTTTTTTTGTTTTTTTACTACAAATAAAAAAAAACAAAAAAAAACAGTCAGCTCAGTTGCCAGAATTTTACTGTAAAATATACATTTGTTTTTTTTACTGTAAATAAAAAAAAATGCATTTGTACAGTAAAAGTTTGGGAACTGGGCTGACAGTTTTTTTTGTTTTGTTTTTTATTTGCGTTGAGTTTTTTAAATATTTTTTTTATACCGCAAATAAAAAAAATTAAAAAAAAAATGTCAGCTCAGTTGCCAGAATTTTACTGTAAAATATACATTTGTTTTTTTTTACTGTAAATTAAAAAAAATGCATTTCTACAGTAAAAGTTTGGCACCTGAGCTGCCAGTTGTTGTTTTTTAATACCGCAAATAAAAAACAAAACAAAAAAAACTGTCAGCCCAGTTGCCAGAATTTAACTGTAAAATATACATTTGTTTTTTTTTACTGTAAATATAATAAAATGCATTTCTACAGTAAAATTTTGGTACCTGAGCTGCCAGTTGTTTTTTTTGTTTTTTTACTACAAATAAAAAAAAACAAAAAAAAAACAGTCAGCTCAGTTGCCAGAATTTTACTGTAAAATATACATTTGTTTTTTTACTGTAAATAAAAAAAAGAATCATTTGTACAGTAAAAGTTTGGCACCTGAGCTGCCAGTTGTTTTTTTTGTTTTTTTACTCCAAATAAAAAAACAAACAAAAAACAGTCAGCTCAGTTGCCAGAATTTTACTGTAAAATATACATTTGTTTTTTTTACTGTAAATAAAAAAATGCATTTGTACAGTAAAAGTTTGGCACATGAGCTGCCAGTTTAATATTTTTTTATACCGCAAATAAAAAACAAACAAAAAAAATTGTCAGCTCAGTTGCCAGAATTTTACTGTAAAATATACTTTTTTTTATTTTAATGTAAATAACAAAAAAATGCATTTCTACAGTAAAATTTTGGCACCTGAGCTGCCAGTTTTTTTTAGTTTTTTTTTTTACTACAAATAAAAAAACTAAAAAAAAACCTGTCAGCTCATTTGCCAGAATTTTACTGTAAAATATACTTTTTTTTTTACTGTAAATAAAAAAAATGCATTTGTACAGTAAAAGTTTGGCACCTGAGCTGCCAGTTTTTTGTTTTTTTTTAATACCGCAAATAAAAAACAAACAAAAAAAAAAAGTCAGCCCAGTTGCAAGAATTTTACTGTAAAATATACATTTGTTTTTTTTTACTGTAAATTAAAAAAAATGCATTTCTACAGTAAAATTTTGGCACCTGAGCTGTCTTTTTTTTTTTTTTTTTACTACAAATAAAAAAACTAAAAAAAAAACTGTCAGCTCATTTGCCAGAATTTTACTGTAAAATATACTTTTGTTTTTTTACTGTAAATAAAAGAAATGCATTTGTACAGTAAAAGTTTGGCACCTGAGCTTCCAGTTGTTTTTTTTAATACCGCAAATAAAACACAAAACAAAAAAAACTGTCAGTTCAGTTGCCAGACGTTTACTGTAAAATATACATTTGTTTTTTTTTACTGTAAATAAAAAAAATGCATTTCTACAGTAAAATTTTGGCACCTTAGCTGACAGTTTTTTTTAATTTTTTTTACTACAAATAAAAAAAACAACAGTCAGCTCAGTTGCCAGAATTTTACTGTAAAATATACATTTGTTTTTTTACTGTAAATAAAAAAAAGAATCATTTGTACAGTAAAAGTTTGGCACCTGAGCTGCCAGTTTTTTTAGTTTTTTTTTTTTACTACAAATAAAAAAACTAAAAAAAAACCTGTCAGCTCATTTGCCAGAATTTTACTGTAAAATATACTTTTGTTTTTTTACTGTAAATAAAAGAAATGCATTTGTACAGTAAAAGTTTGGCACCTGAGCTGCCAGTTGTTTTTTTTTAATACCGCAAATAAAAAACAAAACAAAAAAACTGTCAGCTCAGTTGCCAGAATTTTACTGTAAAATATACATTTGCTTTTTTTACTGTAAATAAAAAAAATGCATTTGTACAGTAAAAGTTTGGCACCTGAGCTTCCAGGTTTTTTTTGTTTTTTTTACCGCAAATCAACAACTTTAGATTTTTCAGTGTATTACTGTAAATGCAAAACCAACACCAAAGTTTTTTACAGTAAAAAAAAGTAAACATTTTTTTATTTTATTATTTATTTTATTATTTAGAGAAAAATGCTGTAAAAACCACAGTCAATTTCACAATTTGACCATGACATCTATTGCTACGTTTACATTGCACAATTTGATGGATAACTTGCTTCGAAATCATTATTATTAGTATTTATTTTTATTTAAAAAATGCTTTGAATGTTTGATAATATATTAGACAATATTTAAGTTAACAAAATTTGCGGTTGCATGGAGTACATATATATTTTTTCCTACAAATAAAAAAACTTTAAAAAAAACTGTCAACTCATTCGCCAGAATTTTACTGTAAAATATACTTTTGTTTTTTTACTGTAAATAAAAAAAATGCATTTGTACAGTAAAAGTTTGGCACCTGAGCTGCCAGTTTTTTGTTTTATTTTAATACCGCAAATAAAAAATAAATAAAAAAAACTGTCAGCTCAGTTGCCAGAATTTTACTGTAAAATATACATTTGTTTTTTTTACTGTAAATAAAAAAAATGCATTTCTACAGTAAAATTTTGGCACCTGAGCTGCCAGTTGTTTTTTTTGTTTTTTTACTACCAAAAAAAACAAACTGGCAGCTCAGTTGCCAGAATTTTACTGTAAAATATACATTTGTTTTTTACTGTAAATAAAAAAAATGCATTTGTACAGTAAAAGTTTGGCACCTGAGCTGCCAGTTTTTTTTTGTTTTTTTTTTTATACCGCAAATAAAAAACAAACAAACAAAAATTGTCAGCTCAGTTGCCAGAATTTTACTGTAAAATATACATTTGTTTTTTTTTACTGTAAATAAAAAAAATGCATTTCTACAGTAAAATTTTGGCACCTGAGCTGCCAGTTGTTTTTTTTGTTTTTTTACTCCAAATAAAAAAACAAAAAAAACCAGTCAGCTCAGTTGCCAGAATTTTACTGTAAAATATACATTTGTTTTTTTTTACTGTAAATTTAAAAAAATGCATTTCTACAGTAAAAGTTTGGCACCTGAGCTGCCAGTTGTTGTTTTTTAATACCGCAAATAAAAAACAAAACAAAAAAAACTGTCAGCCCAGTTGCCAGAATTTAACTGTAAAATATACATTTGTTTTTTTTTACTGTAAATATAATAAAATGCATTTCTACAGTAAAATTTTGGTACCTGAGCTGCCAGTTGTTTTTTTTGTTTTTTTACTACAAATAAAAAAAAACAAAAAAAAACAGTCAGCTCAGTTGCCAGAATTTTACTGTAAAATATACATTTGTTTTTTTTACTGTAAATAAAAAAAAATGCATTTGTACAGTAAAAGTTTGGGAACTGGGCTGACAGTTTTTTTTGTTTTGTTTTTTATTTGCGTTGAGTTTTTTAAATATTTTTTTTATACCGCAAATAAAAAAAATTAAAAAAAAAATGTCAGCTCAGTTGCCAGAATTTTACTGTAAAATATACATTTGTTTTTTTTTACTGTAAATTAAAAAAAATGCATTTCTACAGTAAAAGTTTGGCACCTGAGCTGCCAGTTGTTGTTTTTTAATACCGCAAATAAAAAACAAAACAAAAAAAACTGTCAGCCCAGTTGCCAGAATTTAACTGTAAAATATACATTTGTTTTTTTTTACTGTAAATATAATAAAATGCATTTCTACAGTAAAATTTTGGTACCTGAGCTGCCAGTTGTTTTTTTTGTTTTTTTACTACAAATAAAAAAAAACAAAAAAAAAACAGTCAGCTCAGTTGCCAGAATTTTACTGTAAAATATACATTTGTTTTTTTACTGTAAATAAAAAAAAATGCATTTGTACAGTAAAAGTTTGGGAACTGGGCTGACAGTTTTTTTTGTTTTGTTTTTTATTTGCGTTGAGTTTTTTAAATATTTTTTTTATACCGCAAATAAAATAAAAAAAGTCAGCTCAGTTGCCAGAATTTTACTGTAAAATATACATTTGTTTTTTTTTTACTGTAAAAAAAAAAAAATGCATTTCTACAGTAACATTTTGGCACCTGAGCTGCCAGTTGTTTTTTTTGTTTTTTTACTCCAAATAAAAAAACAAAAAAAAAACAGTCAGCTCAGTTGCCAGAATTTTACTGTAAAATATACATTTGTTTTTTTACTGTAAATAAAAAAAATGCATTTGTACAGTAAACGTTTGGCACCTGAGCTTCCAGTTTTTTTATATTTTTTTTATACCGCAAATAAAAAACAAACAAAAAAAATTGTCAGCTCTGTTGCCAGAATTTTACTGTAAAATATACATTTGTTTTTTTTTACTGTAAATAAAAAAAAAAATGCATTTCTACAGTAAAATTTTGGCACCTGAGCTGCCAGTTGTTTTTTTTGTTTTTTTACTCCAAATAAAAAAACAAACAAAAAACAGTCAGCTCAGTTGCCAGAATTTTACTGTAAAATATACATTTGTTTTTTTTACTGTAAATAAAAAAATGCATTTGTACAGTAAAAGTTTGGCACATGAGCTGCCAGTTTAATATTTTTTTATACCGCAAATAAAAAACAAACAAAAAAAATTGTCAGCTCAGTTGCCAGAATTTTACTGTAAAATATACTTTTATTTTATTTTAATGTAAATAACAAAAAAATGCATTTCTACAGTAAAATTTTGGCACCTGAGCTGCCAGTTTTTTTTGTTTTTTTTTTACCGCAAATCAACAACTTTAGATTTTTCAGTGTATTACTGTAAATGCAAAACCAACACCAAAGTTTTTTACAGTAAAAAAAAAGTAAACATTTTTTTATTTTATTATTTATTTTATTATTTAGAGAAAAATGCTGTAAAAACCACAGTCAATTTCACAATTTGACCATGACATCTATTGCTACTTTTACATTGCACAATTTGATGGATAACTTGCTTCGAAATCATTATTATTAGTATTTATTTTTATTTAAAAAATGCTTTGATTGTTTGATAATATATTAGACAATATTTAAGTTAACAAAATTTGCGGTTGCATGGAGTACATTTTTTTTTTCCCTGCCAAAATAGAAAGAAAGAATACATTTAGTACGACTAATTACAGTACCATACTTTACTTTATTGATACATATTATTTCCAAGCTTTCGAGGGCCAAATAAAATGAATCTGGTTTGACACCTGTATACTATATAGCATGTTACCATTCATATCATAACACGTGCTAGTTTTCTTTCTGCTGTTCATTTGAAAACAGCAACACTTCAGTGCAATACGACACACGAGTGCTGAATGACATCAATGATATTAGCATAAAGATATCATTTGTATATGTTGAGCATACTCACCCTCACTGGAGGTCAGGTGGTTCTTCAACTGGTTGTACCTGTCAGCTTTTGGCGGCAGTGGTGGCTGACTCTCTTTGTCGTCCAGACCGTCTATGCTGGTTTTGGACTACAGGAAGGGGAGCACAATGTCAACAACACCCCAAACAAGTGGATGAGATATTGCAGTGGATTCACGAGTCAGCATTCCCTGCAAATTTGCAGATTTTCGCTAAAAAGATGACAGTATTTTCTCTCTTTGTGAAAATAGGTTGTTGTTATTCTGACAGAAAACTGTCTCATTTATTTGGTCCTTCTATTGAGGACTTCTGGGGTAGCCTGTGACTCAGTACTCAGTGGCGGGCCGTGCGTTTCCCACCTAGGCCTTCAGTGATGTCCGACTTTAAAGATGACCTCTCAAAACACCATCATTGATGTCACCACATGACCATTGCTGGAGAAATACTACACAGGAACACATTTACACACTACTGAATATTGACGCACATCAACAGTGTACAAAACAGGTTATTTTCTGGCGCATTTAAAAAATCAATAAATCTGCATCAGCAATTCAATCAATCAATCAATGTTTATTTATATAGCCCTAAATCACAAGTGTCTCAAAGGGCTGCACAAGCCACAACGACATCCTCGGTTCAGAGCCCACATAAGGGCAAGGAAAAACTCACAACCCAGTGAGATGTCAATGTGAATAACAATGAGAAACCTTGGAGAGGACCGCAGATGGTGACCAGGTGCAATGGACGTCGAGTGGGTCTAGCATAATATTGTGAAAGTCCAGTCCATAGTGGATCTAACATAATAGAGAGAGTCCAGTCCATAGTGGATCTAACATAATAGTGAGAGTCCAGTCCATAGTGGATCTAACATAATAGTGGGAGTCCAGTCCATAGTGGATCTAACATAATAGAGAGAGTCCAGTCCATAGTGGATCTAGCATAATAGTGAGAGTCCAGTCCATAGTGGATCTAGCATAATATTGTGAGAGTCCAGTCCATAGTGGATATAACATAATAGTGAGAGTCCAGTCCATAGTTGATCTAACATAATAGTGAGAGTCCAGTCCATAGTGGATCCAACATAATAGTGAAAGTTCAGTCCATAGTGGATCTAACATAATATTGTGAGAGTCCAGTCCATAGTGGATCTAACATAATAGTAAGAGTCCAGTCCATAGTGGATCTAACATAATAGTGAGAGTCCAGTCCATAGTGGATCTAACATAATAGTGAAAGTTCAGTCCATAGTGGATCTAACATAATAGTGAGAGTCCAGTCCATAGTTGATCTAACATAATAGTGAGAGTCCAGTCCATAGTGGATCTAACATAATAGTGAGAGTCCAGTCCATAGTGGATCTAACATAATAGTGTGAGAGTCCAGTCCATAGTGGATCTAACATAATAGTGTGAGAGTCCAGTCCATAGTGGATCTAACATAATAGTGAGAGTCCAGTCCATAGTGGATCTAACATAATAGTGAGAGTCCAGTCCATAGTGGATCTAACATAATAGTGAGAGTCCAGTCCATAGTGGATCTAACATAATAGTGAGAGTCCAGTCCATAGTGGATTTAACATAATAGTGTGAGAGTCCAGTCCATAGTGGATCTAACATAATATTGTGAGAGTCCAGTCCATAGTGGATCTAACATAATAGTAAGAGTCCAGTCCATAGTGGATCTAACATAATAGTGTGAGAGTCCAGTCCATAGTGGATCTAACATAATAGTGTGAGAGTCCAGTCCATAGTGGATCTAACATAATAGTGAGAGTCCAGTCCATAGTGGATCTAACATAATAGTGTGAGAGTTCAGTCCATAGTGGATCTAACATAATAGTGAGAGTCCAGTCCATAGTGGATCCAACATAATAGTGTGAGAGTCCAGTCCATAGTGGATCTAACATAATAGTGAGAGTCCAGTCCATAGTGGATCTAACATAATAGTGTGAGAGTCCAGTCCATAGTGGATCTAACATAATAGTGAGAGTCCAGTCCATAGTGGATCTAACATAATAGTGAGAGTCCAGTCCATAGTGGATCTAACATAATAGTGTGAGAGTCCAGTCCATAGTGGATCTAACATAATAGTGTGAGAGTCCAGTCCATAGTGGATCTAACATAATAGTGAGAGTCCAGTCCATGGTGGATCTAACATAATAGTGAGAGTCCAATCCATAGTGGATCTAACATAATATTGTGAGAGTCCAGTCCATAGTGGATCTAACATAATATTGTGAGAGTCCAGTCCATAGTGGATCTAACATAATAGTGTGAGAGTCCAGTCCATAGTGGATCTAACATAATAGTGTGAGAGTCCAGTCCATAGTGGATCTAACATAATATTGTGAGAGTCCAGTCCATAGTGGATCTAACATAATAGTGTGAGAGTCCAGTCCATAGTGGATCTAACATAATAGTGTGAGAGTCCAGTCCATAGTGGATCCAACATAATAGTGAGAGTCCAGTCCATAGTGGATCTAACATAATAGTGAGAGTCCAGTCCATAGTGGATCTAACATAATAGTGTGAGAGTCCAGTCCATAGTGGATCTAACATAATAGTGTGAGAGTCCAGTCCATAGTGGATCTAACATAATAGTGTGAGAGTCCAGTCCATAGTGGATCTAACATAATAGTGAGAGTCCAGTCCATGGTGGATCTAACATAATAGTGAGAGTCCAATCCATAGTGGATCTAACATAATATTGTGAGAGTCCAGTCCATAGTGGATCTAACATAATATTGTGAGAGTCCAGTCCATAGTGGATCTAACATAATAGTGTGAGAGTCCAGTCCATAGTGGATCTAACATAATAGTGTGAGAGTCCAGTCCATAGTGGATCTAACATAATATTGTGAGAGTCCAGTCCATAGTGGATCTAACATAATAGTGCGAGAGTCCAGTCCATAGTGGATCTAACATTATAGTGTGAGAGTCCAGTCCATAGTGGATCTAGCATAATAGTGAGAGTCCAGTCCATAGTGGATCTAACATAATAGTGTGAGAGTCCAGTCCATAGTGGATCTAACATAATAGTGTGAGAGTCCAGTCCATAGTGGATCTAACATAATAGTGAGAGTCCAGTCCATAGTGGATCTAACATAATAGTGAAAGTTCAGTCCATAGTGGATCTAACATAATATTGTGAGAGTCCAGTCCATAGTGGATCTAACATAATAGTGTGAGAGTCCAGTCCATAGTGGATCTAACATAATAGTGTGAGAGTCCAGTCCATAGTGGATCTAACATAATATTGTGAAAGTCCAGTCCATAGAAGATCTAACATAATAGTGAGAGAGTCCAGTCCATAGTGGATCTAATATAATAGTGTGAGAGTCCAGTCCATAGTGGATCTAACATAATAGTGAGAGTCCAGTCCATAGTGGATCTAACATAATAGTGTGAGAGTCCAGTCCATAGTGGATCTAACAAAATAGTGTGAAAGTCCACTCCATAGTGGATCTAACATAATAGTGAGAGTCCAGTCCATAGTGGATCTAACATAATAGTGTGAGAGTCCAGTCCATAGTGGATCTAACATAATAGTGTGAGAGTCCAGTCCATAGTGGATCTAACATAATAGTGTGAGAGTCCAGTCCATAGTGGATCTAACATAATAGTGTGAGAGTCCAGTCCATAGTGGATCTAACATAATAGTGAGAGTCCAGTCCATAGTGGCTCGAACATAATAGTGTGAGAGTCCAGTCCATAGTGGATCTAACATAATATTGTGAAAGTCCAGTCCATAGAAGATCTAACATAATAGTGTGAAAGTCCAGTCCATAGTGGATCTAATATAATAGTGAGAGTCCAGTCCATAGTGGATCTAACATAATAGTGAGAGTCCAGTCCATAGTTGATCTAACATAATAGTGTGAGAGTCCAGTCCGTAGTGGATCTAACATAATAGTGAGAGTCCAGTCCATAGTGGATCCAACATAATAGTGAGAGTCCAGTCCATAGTGGATCTAACATAATAGTGAAAGTTCAGTCCATAGTGGATCTAACATAATATTGTGAGAGTCCAGTCCATAGTGGATCTAACATAATATTATGAGAGTCCAGTCCATAGTGGATCTAACATAATAGTGTGAGAGTCCAGTCCATAGTGGATCTAACATAATAGTGAGAGTCCAGTCCATAGTGGATCTAACATAATAGTGAGAGTCCAGTCCATAGTGGATCTAACATAATATTGTGAGAGTTCAGTCCATAGTGGATCTAACATAATATTGTGAGAATCCAGTCCATAGTGGATCTAACATAATAGTGAGAGTCCAGTCCATAGTGGATCTAACATAATAGTGAGAGTCCAGTCCATAGTGGATCTAACATAATAGTGAGAGTCCAGTCCATAGTGGATCTAACATAATAGTGAGAGTCCAGTCCATAGTGGATTTAACATAATAGTGTGAGAGTCCAGTCCATAGTGGATCTAACATAATATTGTGAGAGTCCAGTCCATAGTGGATATAACATAATATTGTGAGAGTCCAGTCCATAGTGGATCTAATATAATAGTGAGAGTCCAGTCCATAGTGGATCTAACATAATAGTGTGAGAGTCCAGTCCATAGTGGATCTAACATAATAGTGAGAGTCCAGTCCATAGTGGATCTAACATAATAGTGAGAGTCCAGTCCATAGTGGATCTCACATAATATTGTGAGAGTCCAGTCCATAGTGGATATAACATAATATTGTGAGAGTCCAGTCCATAGTGGATCTAATATAATAGTGAGAGTCCAGTCCATAGTGGATCTCACATAATAGTGTGAGAGTCCAGTCCATAGTGGATCTAACATAATAGTGAGAGTCCAGTCCATAGTGGATCTCACATAATATTGTGAGAGTCCAGTCCATAGTGGATCTAATATAATAGTGAGAGTCCAGTCCATAGTGGATCTAACATAATAGTGAGAGTCCAGTCCATAGTGGATCTCACATAATAGTGTGAGAGTCCAGTCCATAGTGGATCTAACATAATAGTGAGAGTCCAGTCCATAGTGGATCTCACATAATAGTGTGAGAGTCCAGTCCATAGTGGATCTAACATAATAGTGAGAGTCCAGTCCATGGCCACCTGACCTAGATAGGCTACTGTCAACAACTCGTGATCTAATTGGCTATCGCAACTGTCTATCAACTGTATGTGTTAGTTCACTTACAGTGCATTGTTGATTCTGAAGGCCTCGGGCAGATTTGGTACAGCACGGCAACATAAACTAGCTGAATTCTGATTGGATACAAAGTCAAACTAACAACAACAACACTGCAAGGAGCATAATATGACATGAAGAGAATATGAATAGATATTTAGAGAAAGTACATTAAAAAATAATTGTATCTTTAATCATGAAGATGATTTGTGGTTCTGTCAGGCAAACAGAGAAGGTCTCGCTGGCCCAGACCACACACCACTGCTGTCTCATAGTCCATCTTTCATTACCATTCATCAGCGGTGAGTACTTACACTATTTATTCAAGTGTTGGTCAACCCTCAGGTGACAAAGAAAGACTCTTTGTCCTTTCAGCCATTTTGTGCTCAACTCCGGCCGTCATTTTGTGGTATCATTCGTCATCGTCATTGTACACCATGTATCCTAAAAATACCCTTTTTTAATGTAAAGTTTAAAAAAATCAAAGTCCAATCCCACTGTTTGTACTATACATGCTTCACTGATGACAGTATTTGGCAAGCACCGCTTTGTCCTACTTATTTCAACGATCCTTGAACTCATCGCAGTTTGTTTACATGTACAACTTTCTCCGACGCTGCCACAGAAAGACGTGTTTTATGCCACACCTTCTTTGTCTCATTTTGTCCACCAAACGTTTTATGCTGTGCGTGATTACACAAAGGTGAGCTTTGTTGATTTGCTGGAGTGCTTATCAGGCATATTTGGTCAATCCATGACTGCAAGCTAATTGATGCTAACATGCTATTTTGGCTAGCTGTATGTACTTATTGCATCATTATGCCTCGGGGGTCAGCAACCTGCGGCTCTCGAGCCGCATGCGTCTCTTTAGTGCCGCCCTAGCGGCTCCCTGGACCTCTTTCACAGATAAATATGAAGAAAAAAATATATTTTTTGTTTTTATATATTTTTTGTAGGACAGCAAACATGACACAAACCTTCCTAATTGTTAGAAATCACACTGTTTATATTAAACATGCTTCACTGATGACAGTGTTTGGCAAGCACCATTTTGTCCTACTAATTTCAGCGATCCTTGAACTCATCGTAGTTTGTCTACATGTACAACTTTCTCCGACGCTGCCACAGAAAGACGTGTTTTATGCCACTCCTTCTTTGTCTCAGTTTGTCCACCAAACGTTTTATGCTGTGCGTGAGTGCACAAAGGTGAGCTTTGTTGATTTGCTGGAGTGCTTATCAGGCATATTTGGTCAATCCAAGACTGCAAGCTAATTGATGCTAACATGCTATTTTGGCTAGCTGTATGTACTTATTGCATCATTATGCCCCGGGGCTCAGCAACACGCTCTCTCTAGCGCCGCCCTAGTGGCTCCCTGGACCTCTTTCAGAGATGTGTGAAAATGGAAAAAGATGAAGACATTTTTTTCGTTTGTTTTTATATATTTTTTGTAGGACAGCAAATATGACACAAACCTTCCTAATTAGAAATCCCACTGTTTATATTAAACATGATGACAGTATTTGGTAAGCACCGCTTTGTCCTACTAATTTCAGCGATCCTTGAACTCATCGTAGTTTGTTTAAATGTACAACTTTCTCTGATGCTGCCACAGAAAGACGTGTTTTATGCCACTCCTTCTTTGTCTCAGTTTGTCCACCAAACGTTTTATGCTGTGCGTGATTACAAAAAGGTGAGCTTTGTTGATTTGCTGGAGTGCTTATCAGGCATATTTGGTCAATCCATGACTGCAAGCTAAT
Source organism: Nerophis lumbriciformis (assembly GCF_033978685.3). Classification (NCBI taxonomy): domain Eukaryota; kingdom Metazoa; phylum Chordata; class Actinopteri; order Syngnathiformes; family Syngnathidae; genus Nerophis; species Nerophis lumbriciformis. The sequence goes on along the minus strand of NC_084559.2, from coordinate 1,115,610 downwards.
TGATGCTAACATGCTATTTTGGCTAGCTGTATGTACTTATTGCATCATTATGCCTCGGGGGTCAGCAACCTGCGGCTCTCGAGCCGCATGCGTCTCTTTAGTGCGGCCCTAGCGGCTCCCTGGACCTCTTTCACAGATAAATATGAAGAAAAAAAAAATTTTTTTGTTTTTATATATTTTTTTGTAGGACAGCAAACATGACACAAACCTTCCTAATTGTTAGAAATCACACTGTTTATATTAAACATGCTTCACTGATGACAGTATTTGGCAAGCACCGTTTTGTCCTACTAATTTTAGCGATCCTTGAACTCATCGTAGTTTGTTTATATGTACAACTTTCTCCGACGCTGCCACAGAAAGACGTGTTTTATGCCACTCCTTCTTTGTCTCACTTTGTCCACCAAACGTCTTATGCTGTGCGTGAATGCATTTGTTTGCTTTGTTGATTTGCTGGAGTGCTTATCAGGCATATTTGGTCAGTGCATGACTGCAAGCTAATTGATGCTAACATGCTATTTTGGCTAGCTGTATGTACATATTGCATCATTATGCCTCGGGGGTCAGCAACACGCTCTCTCTAGCGCCGCCCTAGTGGCTCCCTGGACCTCTTTCAGAGATGTGTGAAAATGGAAAAAGATGAAGAAATTTTGTTTTTTGTTTTTATATATTTTTTGTAGGGCAGCAAATATGACACAAACCTTCCTAATTAGAAATCCCACTGTTTATATTAAACATGATGACAGTATTTGGTAAGCACCGCTTTGTCCTACTAATTTCAACGATCCTTGAACTCATCGTAGTTTGTTTACATGTACAACTTTCTCCGACGCTGCCACAGAAAGACGTGTTTTATGCCACTCCTTCTTTGTCTCGGTTTGTCCACCAAACGTTTTATGCTGTGCGTGAGTGCACAAAGGTGAGCTTTGTTGATTTGCCGTAGTGCTAATCAGGCATATTTGGTCACTGCATGACTGCAAGCTAATCGATGCTAACATGCTATTTTGGCTAGCTGTATGTACATATTGCATCATTATGCCTCAGGGGTCACCAACCTGCGGCTCTCGAGCCGCATGCGTCTCTTTAGTGCCGCCCTAGTGGCTCCCTGGAGCATTTTTAAAAAAGGATTGAAAATGGAAAAAGATGGGGGAATTTTTTTGTTTTTGTTTAAGTATGTTTTTTGTTTGAGGACACAAACCTTCCCAATTGTTAGAACTACCACTGTTTAGTATGTTTGTGTGTATGCTTCACTGATTTGGTGAACATCATTTTGTCCTACTAATTTTGGCGGTTCTTGAACTCACCATAGTGTGGACTATTTACATGTGAAATCTTCCACTCCTTCTTTGTCTCATTTTGTCCACCAAAAGTTTTGTACTGTGCGTGAATGCACAAAGGTGCGCTTTGTTGATGTTCTTGACTTGTTGGAGTGCTAATCAGGCATATTTGGTCAGTGCATGACTGCAAAATAATCAATGCTAACATGCTATTTAGGCTAGCTGTATGTACGTATTACATCATTATGCCTCGTTTGTAGGTATAATTGAGCTCATTTAATATCCTTTACTTTTATCCTCTTTGTATATACTTTAGTTTTGCATGTCTCATGACACATTATATGTATGTAATATTCTGCATTTAAGATAGTTGTTGGTGTGCCATGTTGTTCCAGACCACAGCAAACATTACCGAGCTTGCCAAAGATTGTAATAAGTCTATTAAAAGAAGACAGCTTTAACTTGGACACACACATCTATACCTTTGGCCATTAACAGCCAGTCATTTCCAGGAGTTATCTCACCTTCTGAGTAGCCTCTATAATAATAATAATAATATATTTTATTTGTAAAAAGCACTTTACATTGAGTAAACAACCTCAAAGTGCTACACTGTATTAAATTAAAAAAAAGAAAAAGAAATATATAATAAAAAAAACTAAAATAAAACTAGAACAACCAAATAGCTAAAACTAGTATGCATATATCTAAAAAAAAGAGGCTTTTTTTAAAATAAGGGTTTTTAAGCCTTTTTTAAAAGCCTCCACAGTCTGTGGTGCCCTCAGGTGGTCAGGGAGAGCGTTCCACAGGCTGGGAGCGGTGGAGCAGAAAGCCCGGTCTGATTAATTAATGGTTTCTAATGTTGTAAAAATGTGTAGAATAAATATTAATTTTCAACATTTCTGTCAACGAAGATTTGCTTCAGCCTGCGACACATAGTCATTTTGATAGTAGGCTATTATAGCTAATACAGACACTTACATCATGTGTTGCCTTCATTATAACACTTATATACGACTTTTCATTTTTTGCGGCTCCAGACAGATTTGTTTTTTGTATTTTTGGTCCAATATGGCTCTTTCAACGTTTTGGGTTGCCGACCCCTGGCCTAGCAGAAAATTTGCAGCTCCACATTTAAATGTTTTATATATTTAAATTTTTATATATTACATTTATTTTTTATTTTTTAATTGTTTTTAAATATTTAAAAAAAATATTTTATATATTTTTTATTTACCCTCACTTTCTTCTGTTGAATTACAATTATAATAATCCACATTCAAATATATTATTAGTATTTGTATTCTTACAATTAACACTGCAGACTCCATCAAATGAAAAGTATACTGTAAGTTGTTCATCTTTGATATTGTTGGATAAAATCTTGTCTTATCAAGGTTGTAATTAGTGCATCAGCTTGTGTGCAGTGAGAATGTAGTAAGCAGGCAGACGCTGCAATGAGTCAATAAATAAATAAATAAATAAATAAAAAGCTGTGAAGTGAAACCCGCTCACCTTGGAGTTGATGATGGTGCTGTGGATGCCGTTGTCGTTGATCTTGATGATGATTTTCCTGTCTGAGAGTTCTGGTCTGATGAACGGGGGTTGGATTTTAATGTTGGGCTTCTTCCGGGGGTCCAACGTGTACCTGCATGGGGATATGCTCAAACTGTGTGATTTCTGGTGGTAGCGGAGGCGTACATTGTAGCGTCCCGGAAGAGTTAGTGCTGCAAGGGATTCTGGGTATTTGTCCTGTTGTGTTTATGTTGTGTTACGGTGCGGATGTTCTCCCGAAATGTGTTTGTCATTCTTGTTTGGTGTGGGTTCACAGTGTGGCGCATATTTGTAACAGTGTTAAAGTTGTTTATACGGCCACACCCTCAGTGTGACCTGTATGGCTGTTGACCAAATATGGCTTGCATTCACTTGTGTGTGTGTGTGTAAAATCCGCATATATTATGTGACTGGGCCGGCACGCTGTTTGTATGGAGGAAAAGCGGACGTGACGACAGGTTGTAGAGGACGCTAAAGGCAGTGCCTTTAAGGCACGCCTCCAATATTGTTGTCCGGGTGGAAATCGGGAGAAATTCGGGAGATTGGTTGCCCCGGGATATTTTCGGGAGGGGCACTGAAATTCGGGGAGTCTCCCGGGAAAATCGGGAGGGTTGGCAAGTATGCTGGTACCTGCTGATCCGTATTTGGGATCTGCATAAGTCCTGAAAATTTGCGCACGCCCGCCTCCATAGTCGATAAGCTTCTTCTTTTTCTCTATCTTCTTATTATGTGACATTCATCCTCCACTGTTGCCATTTCTAATATAAAGTAGTGTAAAGTTCTTACTTATATCTGTCAGTAAACTCGCCATGAAAGCGCTAAAACATACCGGTGTAGTGAGTTTACATTATTCACCCAAGGAACTTTAGTTTATTCGAGAGTTCCGGTCGGACGGTTTTTCACGGGACACATTTCCGGTGTTGTTGCTGCTCCATTATTGATTGAAGTAAAGTCTGAATGTCATTAGAACAGTGAGCGCCATCTTTTGACACTTTTTCCACTCCCGTCCTTGCATGCTACACCGCTACAACAAAGATGACGGGGAGAAGACGCTTTCGAAGGTGAGCCACGTAAATAAGACCGCCCACAAAACAGCGCATCCTGAAGAGACTGTCAGAAAGCGACTTGAAGATGATGTGTAAAACATCATCTATGCAACATTTTGACCAAAGAACTACCATTACATGTTATGTAGACCACAAGGAAGTATGAAAATAGAGCTGAACAGACCATTCATCGACAGTGCGCCTTATAATCCGGTGCGCCCTATGGTCCAGAAAATACGGTAGTTGTGCTTCCAAACCTCATTTGCTTCTTTTTACTCTTTTAACAGGCTCATGTAGTGACACAATGTGGTAAACAGTGTGAACGGGTCGTTTAAAGCAGCATCTTACCTCGGCGCCAGAGGACTACATAAGACAAACTCCACGTTGCCACAGCAACCTTTCGTGAAAGGATTTACTCCTCCACGAAACTTGCCCGTAACCTGAGGGACAAAAGGCCTTGTTTATAGTCGCAATAGAAAGCCCACACACCCCCGTACATTACTTACAGTGCATCTGGAAAGTATTCAGCTTTTTCCACATTTTGTCATGTTACGGCCTTATTCCAAAATTTAAAAAAAGTATGTTTGTCCTCAAAATTCTAAAGAAAATACCCTATAATTACAATGTAAAAAAGTATTTTTTTTAATTTTTGCAAATGTATTAAAAAAACAAAAAAATCACATGTACATAAATAAGTATGCTGGCAAAAGTGCACCAACAAAGTATTGAGCAAATGCTGTGAATACTTCAATCAATCAATCAATGTTTATTTATATAGCCCTAAATCACAAGTGTCTCAAAGGGCTGCACAAGCCACAACGACATCCTCGGTACAAAGCCCACATAAGGGCAAGGAAAAACTCACCCCAGTGGGACGTCGATGTGAATGACTATGAGAAACCTTGGAGAGGACCGCATATGTGGGTAACCCCCCCCCCCTCTAGGGGAGACCGAAAGCAATGGATGTCGAGTGGGTCTGACATAATATTGTGAGAGTCCAGTCCATAGTGGATCCAACATAATAGTAAGAGTCCAGTCCATAGTGGGGCCAGCAGGACACCATCCCGAGCGGAGACGGGTCAGCAGCGCAGAGATGTTCCCAGTTCTAGCTTAACTGACTCCTCACCCGGACTAGCAGGCTCTGTAATTGCAGGCTCCGGGCTTGCTCTAGTGTAGTTAGTCAAATGTGACTTAAACAGTAGTCTATGTTTTTAGACAGGATGATGGCGCCTTCCTGGTTAGGGTGAAGGCCGTCTCTCATCAGCAAGCCTGGTTTGCCCCAGAAAGAGGGCCAATTATCAATAAACGTTAGTCCCTGTTGTCTACAGAAGCTAGCCAGCCACTTATGTCATTGTTTTGTTTTTTATTTCTAATAAATTAGCAAAAAACAATAACGAACTTTTCACATTGTCATTATGGGTTATGTGAAAAGTTTGTTGTCGTTTTTATGGGCTACTCCTTTCTGAGCCGCCACCTTATCGTGGTAGAGGAGTTTGCGTGTCCCGATGATCCGAGGAGCTATGTTGTCCATGGGGCTTCTGAGCCACCATGGTGTGAGCTGGGCGGTATCCGAAGGCAGTCCGATCCTCGGCTACATAAGCTAGCTCTTGGAACGTGAAACATCACTTCGCTGGGGGGGGGGGGGGGGGAACCTGAGTTGGTGCGCGAGGTGGAGAAGTTCCGGCTAGATATAGTCGGACTCACTTCGACGCACAGCAAGAGCTCTGGAACCAGTCCTCTCGTGGTAGAGGAGTTTGTGTGTCCCGATGATCCGAGGAGCTATGTTGTCCGTGGGGCTTCTATGCCCCCTGGTAGGGTCTCCCAAAACAAACAGGTCGTAGGTGACGGACCGGCCAAAGAGATTCCCTTCGCCCGAACACAGGTCACCGGAACCCCTTCTGGAGCCAGGCCCCCGGAACTCCAGCCCGGAGAAGCAACGTGGGTCCCCCCCTCCACTGGGCTCACCACTCATGGGAGAATGCATAGAGGTCGGGTGCAGTGTGAGCTGGGCGGTATCCGAAGGCGGTTCGATCCTCGGCTACATAAGCTAGCTCTTGGAACGTGAAAGGTCATTTCGCTGGGGGGAAGGAACCTGAGCTGGTGCGCGAGGTGGAGAAGTTCCGGCTAGATGTAGTCGGACTCACTTCGACGCACAGCAAGAGGTCTGGAACCAGTCCTCTCGAGAGGGGCTGGACTCTCTTCCATTCTGGCGTTGCACACAGTGAGAGGCGATGGCAATTCTTGTTGCAACCCCCTGGCTCAAAGCCTAGATGTTAGAGTTTAACCCAGTTGACGAGAGGGTAGCTTCTCTCTGCCTTCTGGTGGTGGGGACAGGTCCTGACTGTTGTTTGTGCTTACGCACCAAACAGCAGCTCAGAGTAGCCGTCCCTTTTGGATTCCCACGAGGGAATACTGAGTGCTCCCTCAGGTGATTCTCTTGTTCTGCCGGGTGACTTCAACGCTCACATTTGCAACAACAGTGAAACCTGGACTCAACTCAGGATGTTTTGGATCGGTCTTCCTGTGAGGAAACATGTCTTCCTGTGAGGAAACAGTGCCTGGGGAATCTGTGGTGGGCTCTCCTGTTTCTGGGAATGAGGTTGCCAAGGTAGTTAAAAAGATCCTCTGCGGCAAGGCCCCGGGGGTACATGAGATCCGCCCAGAGTTCCACAAGGCTCTGGATGCTGTGGGGCGGTCTTGGTTGACAAGACTCTGCAACATTGTGTGGACATCGGGGGCTGTACATCTGGATTGGTAGACTGGGGTGGTGGTTCCACTCTTTAAAGAGGGGAAAGAGAGGGTGTGTTTCAACTATCGTGGGATCACACTCCTCAGCCTTCCCGGTAAGGTCTATTCAAGTGTACTGGAGAGAAGAATACGCCGGATAGTCGAACCCCGGATTTAGGAGGAACAGTGTGGTTTTCGTCCTGGTCGTGGAACTGTGGACCAGCTCTATACTCTCGGCAGGGTCCTTGAGGGTGCATGGGAGTTTGCCCAACCAGTCTACATGTGCTTTGTGGCTTTGGAGAAAGCATTCGACCGTGTCCCTCGGGAAGTCATGTGAGGAGTGCTCAGAAAGTGTGGGGTATCGGAATGTCTGAATGTGGCGGTCCTCTGCCTGTATGTTTGGTGTCAGAGCTTGGTCCGCATTGCCGGCAGAAAGTCGGACCCGTTTTCAGCAAGGGTTGGATTCTGCCAAGGCTACCCTTTGTCACCAATTGTGTTCATAACTTTTATAGACAGTTTCTTGGCGCAGTCAGGGCGTTGTGGGAATCCGGTTTGGTGGCTGCAGGAGTAGGTCTCTGTATTTTGCAGATTATGTGGTCTTGATGGCTTTATCTGGCCAGGATCTTCAGCTCTCACTGGATCAGTTCGCAGCCTAGTGTGAAGCGACTGGGATGAGAATCAGCACCTCCAAGTCAGAGTCAATGGTTCTCGCCTAAAAAGAGTGCCAACTCCGGGTTGGGGGAGAGATCTTGCCCCAAGTGGAGGAGTTCAAGTAACTCTGAGTCTTGTTCACGATTGAGGAAAGAGTAAATCGTGAGATCAACCGGCAGATCGGTGCCGCGTCTGCAGTAATACAGACCCTTTATCGATTCGTTGTGGTAAAGAAGGCGCTGAGCCGGAAGGCAAAGCTCTCAATTTACCGGTAGATCTACGTTCCCATCCTCACGTATGGTCATGAGCTTTGGGTTAAGACCTTAGAGATAGGGTGAGAAGCTCTGTCATTTGGAAGGAGCTCAAAGGCTGCTGCCTTGCGAGCCGACCTCGGATAAGCGGAAGAAGATGGATGGATGGATGGATGGCATTAAGGGCTATTGTCTGTTCAACTTTTAGAACCAAAATAATTCAACAAAACCTAATGTGGAAAAAGTGAAGAGCTGTTAAATACTTCTCGGCCGCACAGTTCATACAAGTCCAGACAATGCTGACAGGCTAATTAATGGTACTTGTAACTCTTCCTCGTAAATGTATTTGTTACTCATCTACTGTTACTACTCACTTGCTCATTGGTGGTTCGACCTCGAGCCACAAGCACCATGTGGAAACCTGTGAGCCCCATGACGGGAATGAAGAAAAGCCCAGAGATGCACATCACCACCAGTCTGGGGCATTGAACGGTTAAGAACAAGAACATCAGCTCACAAAAAGACAAATCATGAAACGAGAAAGCAAAAGAGGATACGTGACGGTCGTGTGCAGAACGGCCAGCCTCTCCCTGTGGTGCAGGACGAAAATAAGGCCGAAGGTGAAGACTCCCATCATGTGGATGCTCAAAGACAACAGGAAGAGGAAGAAGTAGCGATAGTTTCTTCGTCCGATGCAGTTGTTCACCCAAGGACAGTGATGATCAAAGTCCTGTGGACAATGAACTGGTTTACTACTTTATGTTATTCATATCAAATAATTTACCCTCAGTGACTATGTGTAAGAATAATATCTGGGGAGTCTGAAACTTGGTTTAGAACAAGGGTCTTGTCAGGTTGAAACACCGAACTATCTATTACACAAGACAAGAAGAAGGAATCACGCAGACACAGAGTTGAATTTTACTCATGAGGAGAGACGTCAGAGTTGAATTTTACTCATGAGGAGAGACGTATCGGGCTGTACAGTTCCCCCCTACGCTCTAAGGTACAGTCCCACGGGCTTCTCTATTTATTTGGGAGGTCCCTAGTCGACATCACTGAGGCTGCAAGCAGCCCACAGTAGACACAATACATGATTATTCAGAATGGAAATGTGCTGACACTCGCGATTTCGCCCTGTCTCTGTCCTGTCTGCGCCGAGGTGCTCATGTCCGTCCTTGGCTGTCAGCAGGCAGGGTCTGGAACCAAACTGCTGACAAAAGAAAACTTTGCAAAGCAAGACCACAAGTTGTGTCTTTGCACAGATAGTAAAGTACAACTTCAGCACAATTGATAATAACTATAGCAATGGCCTTTAAGCATAAGAGTTGTGTGATAACTTATACATAATTATTCTAACAGGTCTCAAACTCAATTTACCTGCTGGTCGCTGGCAATAGAGTCGGAGTGAGGCTGGGCCACGTAAAATATAAAATGTTTTAACCGTGTGACTAATTTTGTCAACTGCTTCTATCAGCAGCTATAGTGACCCTGAGCTATGCTAGGCATGAAGTCATATATGTAAAATTGAATGTAAAAATTGTATATTTTGACACCGTTGGGTTCCCCAAGAGTGGGTCAGAGACACTTCCGCTTGCTTACAGGAAGTTGCTCTTTGTATTTCCCAATGTGTGTTTGTTATTTTAGTGTCTGCACCGTTATTGTTTTCCAGTGGGTTTCCAGATTGCAATAAAATATTTAACTATTGGCCGCCCACGGGCAGGAATTAAACTAAACTATGAAGCCACATATCATGCAAGATTTAGACCCCTGGTTTAGAAGTATCCAATACAATCTAGATTGACAGAAAAAAGTACAATATTGTTAGAATAATCATGTATATATATTATCACAGACCTTTAGTAAAGTCCGTTGCTATAGTTATTAGCTATTGTGCTCAAGCTGTATTTTTCCTATCTGTGCAAGGACGAAACTTCTTGTCTGAGGGGTGGCCTCAGCCGCAGATGTTATCTTTGTTTTAGCTTGCTAACAGCCAAGGACTTCAAGGAACCTCAACGAAGATAAGACGACAGCACGCAGACGAAGCAGAGACAAGGCGAAATCACAAGGCCCCCAGCACATTCCGTCACGTATTGTGCGTACTGGACCTGCTTTGCATGATATATGTGACCACTCCTTTTAGAGGCGGCCTCAGTGATGTTGACTAGGGAACTCCTGAATAAATAGAGGGACGTGGGAGCTGTACCTTAAAGCGAAGGGCGAGACTGTGACTAAGTGTGCAGTTCCATGCGTTCTCCTCATGAGCTAAATTGAACTCTGTCTCTGCCTGATTCCTTGCTTCTTGTCTGATTAATAGATGTCATCAGTGTTTGAACCTGACAAATATACAGAAGCAAAATAGACAGAAAAAGAATACCTAATTAAGAAAAGGTATTTATGGTAATATACATAACAAAACAGTCGTCCTTCGCCACATTGCACTTCAAATATTACGCCTTCCCCACATTGCAGATTTTTTGTTGGTATTTTTAGAATTTTTTAAAGCATATTCTTCCATTTTTTTGGTCCTAAATTGAGCATTTTCAAGCATAAACGTGTCTAAATTAACTACAAATGTCAATGTTACAGTAGCATACCTGCCAACTTTTGAAATCAGAAAAACCTAGTAGCCAGGGTCCAAGGGCCGCAGGCCCCGGTAGGTCCAGGACAAAGTCCTGGTGGGGGGTTCCTTCGCCCCCCGACGCAAAATGATTATTAGCATTCAGACAGGTTAAAATGTTGCTAAAACCATCACTTTTCTATCAGTCACAGTGACTTTTCAAAACAAAAATATTACAGCAAAAATCATATGGGTTGATTGACATGTTTATTCTGTAAGCTAACTTCAATAGTTTGAAATTATTTTGACAGTTAATGCCAGTTATCCTGTCAACCTTTCACAAGACTTCAATTTGTTAATTGAAAGTATAAACACTTTTTACAGTAAACAAATGGTAAAACAGTACTAAACAATTCCATTAAAAAAAAAATTGGTGTCATTATTAACTTTCTGTCCAAGCTTGTATAATCTACTGCCTTGTTCAATTGTAAAAAATATTCTGTGCCTAAAATTCACATTTCTATCACAATTATCATACTGTAAACATGGTAAGCTAACTTCATTAAAATTAATAGTCCTGTCAATAGCATGGAATTACAATTCAAATGTAGTTTTTTTGTAAGCCTTTCAAAAGAATTCAAAATATGAAAAATGAATGAAAATTAATTGAAGCCATCAGACACTTGAAAAGTGGCACATCACATCTCTAATGTAATCATTTGAACTTTTCAACAGAAATAGCACTGCAAAAATATTAAGGACATACTTCTGTATTTTGGCAGTTCTGCTGTCAACATTTAACAAGATTTCTTCAACTTGGACTTGAAAGCATAAATAGTATAAACACTTTTAACAGTATAACAGTACTAAACAATTCCAATAGATAACATTGGTGTCATTACCTTTTTGTGGCTAAAATCCAAATTTAGCAACGGCATTAGACTTGTGTTTTTTTGTCCCAACGTGGTCTTTTACATCGCTAATTCCTCCGTGTCCGATCGAAAAATCTTGTCTGCACAAGGTGCAATTCGCGTAGTTTTCACCCTTTTTGGAACGGATAATTATTCCCGGATAGGCTTTTGAATATTCTTCACGGAATGACTGCAGCTTTCTTTTCGGTTTAAGACTCGTTTGCGATTTTTCTCCGGCTGATTCCATGATCGTTCGCTCGTTTGGAAACAATGGCAACAGGTGCCTCGTGCTTGGCAGCGGTGCTATAAATAGCCTCGCGCATGGCATTTGAAATGGCTCGATAGGAAATTACGGGAAGCAGTGTCGATTGTCATTGTTGTTACGCGATTTCGTGAATAAAACTTAAAAAAATAAAAATAAAATTAATTAATGAAAAACCGTATTTTTTATCACTGCAACCGTAACCCGGAATAGGTTGATGAAAATTGTACTAATTACGGGAAAACCGGAGTAGTTGGCAGGTATGCGTATGCAAGCGAAACCGACGAAAACGACACGACAGCCAGCGACACGGGAGAAAGCGAGGACGAATTCGGCGATCGCCTTCTAACCAACGATTGGTATGTGTTTGTTTGGCATTAAAGGAAACTAACAACTATGAACTAGGTTTACAGCATATGAAATACATTTGGCAACAACATGCACTTTGAGAGTGCAGACAGCCCAATTTTCATCAATTAATATATTCTGTAGACATACCCTCATCCGCGCTCTTTTCCGGAAAGCTGATCTGTCCAGTTTTGGAGTTGATGTCAGCAGGCCAGGGAAGCTAGGGTCGATAGGGGGTTTAGCTCGCTCGTCTGCGGGAACAAACTGCCGCCATTGCTTGCCGTGCTACCGAGGTCCTTTGTCCCTGAATTGCTCACACACTCCGGCAGATTCAATGGGGGTCTGGCGGCAGATTTCTTTGACTTTATCGTTGGAAATGCATCTGCTTTGAGTGTCGCAGGATATCCACACATTCTTGCCATCTCTGGTGTCATTACCTTTTTGTTTGCTCAATTATTGCCTCCGTAAATAAAACTTCGGCATTTATCACATCCAAAGAATCTGTTTGGGCGACGAAAAACGTTGAAAGTTTTCCACTTGTACCGAAATCTGTTACCCATCGGAATTTGTAACTCCAGGGGGCGATGTTCCCATGGCCTTTGTTTGATGGTTAAACGGCAAGCCCAAAGAGGAGGAGAAGAAGAACGCTTGCGTAAATGGCGTAAACTATCCTTAATGCTGAAACGTCAGTTGTCAGAATTTCAGCATTAATAAATTACACATATTCTGGAAATCAATGACTTACTTTCATTATAGTATGAGTCCATTGTTATTATTAATGCTGAAATTCTGACAACTGACGTTTCAGCATTAAGGATAGTTTACGCCATTTACGCAAGCGTTCTTCTTCTCCTCCTCTTTGGGCTTGCCGTTTAACCATCAAACAAACGTCATGGGAACATCGCCCCCTGGAGTTACAAATTCCGATGGGTAACAGATTTCGGTACAACAACGGCATTAGACTTGTGTTTTTTTGTCCCAACGTGGTCTTTTACATCGCTAATTCCTCCGTGTCCGATCGTAAAATCTTGTCTGCACAAGGTGCAATTCGCGTAGTTTTCACCCTTTTTGGAACGGATAATTATTCCCGGATAGGCTTTTGAATATTCTTCACGGAATGACTGCAGTTTTCTTTTCGGTTTAAGACTCGTATGCGATTTTTCTCCGGCTGATTCCATGATCGTTCGCTCGTTTGGAAACAATGGGCAACAGGTGCCTCGTGCTTGGCAGCGGTGCAATAAATAGCCTCGCGCATGGCATTGGGAATGGCTCGATAGGAAGTTACGGGAAGCAGTGTCGATTGTCATTGTTGTTACGCGCTTTCGTGAATAAAACTTTTAAAAAATATATTTTTTTAATGAATGAAAAACCGTATTTTTTATCACTGCAACCGTAACCCGGAATAGGTTGATGAAAACCGTACTAATTACGGGAAAACCGGAGTAGTTGGCTGGTATGCAGTAGTATTGGCCAAGAGACCGAACCAATCAGAACGTGCCGTTCAATATCGTGGCCACTGGTTGGCTCAGCCTCAGGCAGCATTACTAGATTTAATAATATAGTAAGAGCGTGTAAAGGTGACTAAAGGTCGTTAGTTCATGTCTAGGTGGATCTCATATTGTTTAAAAAATATTTAAAAAGGTCATAAACAGGTTTTTCATGTTCTAGTTATGAACATATTTGATTTATAATGTCTGATTCCTACTTAGTAAAGTTAGTATAATCCAATCTTGTAAGCAGCAATACTATAAATATTATATAAAATAATATTATGTATTCATACAACAAAATACAAATATTACTACGATAAAAGAATGACATACAGTATAAAATGGAGTATTTCTACACAAAGTGTGGATGTTATGCAGGGAAATGAAAGTGCTGAGGATAAAAATCACTTACTAGCAAGATCATTGGGTTCAAAGTTCAATTGGACTTTGGAGCGATGGAAAAAAGGTCATGTGATGTATTTCCATTGTTCCGGAGTGACATGACGTGAGGATATAGAGCGAGGCAGATGAAGTGATGCATGCCTACAGTGTCCACTCGTATGTGGGCCAGACTTGTCTTTGGCTTGAGTTGGTCAGCTCACATCTCAACAATTGAAGGCAACATACTTCATAATGGATTTATTTTATTACAATATTGTCACTAATGCAATCCAAACTTTATTAATACGCTTTGGGACTTTGAACAGGGAGGAATAAAAACCTTGCATGAGCTTATCTAAATGATAACATTGTTCCTCTCAGGCTATCCAACTAATCAATCGAGTGAAAAAAAAAAAGGTTGACCAAAGAATAATTTGAAAATATTCAATCTTTGCAATGTAATCTCTATTATGCAAAATGATCACAGCAACACCTGGCATGGCTCTAAATGGTTTTTATTCACACTTTGCATTGATATACCTACATTATATATATATATATACATATATATATATATACCTACACTACTATATATGTATATACATATCCTACACTATATATATATGTATGTAAAAAAAATGAATAAAAAAATAAATAAATATATAATATATATATATATATATATATATATATATATATATATATATATATATATATATATATATATATATATATATATATATTTATTAGAGATGCGCGGTTTGCGGACACAACCGCGGAGTCCGCGGATTATCCGCGGGTCGGGCGGTTGAAATAAAAAAAAATTAGATTTTAAATAGATTCAGGCGGGTGGCAGTTAAACCAATTCGGAAATATATATACATTTGAGATGCGCGGATAGGCAATTATTTCATCCGCAACCGCATCAGAAAGTCGTCAACCATCCGCCATCCACCCGATCTAACATTTAATCAGAACCGCATCCGCCCGCACCCGCCCGTTGTTATATATATAATATAGACGATGCAAGGCATTAGTGAGGTTATAAAGCTTTTGCCTGTTAAAGAAAGGAGACTGATCCAATGTAGCAGAGACATTCAATGCGTGCCACGCTGTCACGGCCCAGACGCACACCAGTGCGCAATCATATGGGAGCCGCGCTGAGCGCACCTCCAAGCGCGTCTCGCTGCCGGCGACGGCCGGGTATATGGGCCCGACGCTCCAGCGCCATCCATTTTCAGGGCTAGTTGATTCGGCAGGTGGGTTGTTACACACTCCTTAGCGGGTTCCGACGTCCATGGCCACCGTCCTGCTGTCTATATCAACCAGGGTGAGCCCCACCCCTTTCGTGAGCGCACTGCGCGCGGAGTGACCCCTGTTACGCGCCCCCGGCAACAGGGGTGGCGGGCAGGTAAGCTGCGCGCGCGGAGTGACCCCTGTTACGAGCCCCCGGCCACGGGGGTGGCGGGCAGGTAAGCTGCTTACCTGCTGCGCGTGACGCCGGCCGCGGCGAAGGCGGACGAGGCGGGGTGTCGGTGCGGTGGGCGCGGTGGTGACCCTGGACGTGCGTCGGGCCCTTCTCGCGGATCGCCTCAGCTACGGCTCCCGGTGGGGCCCTCTCGGGGGAAGGGGCCTCGGTCCCGGACCCCGGCGAGGCGTCCCTTCTCCGCTCCATAAAAGTGTCCATCTCTTTTTTCTTTTTTTCTTCTGTTGTGGCATATGCTGCAGGTGCCTGCTTGTTTTTCGTATGTGGGTAACAACATTTAACTATGTATATATATTTCCGAATTGGTTTAACTGCCACCCGCCTGAATCTATTTAAAATCTAATTTTTTGTTATTTCAACCGCCCGACCCGACCCGACCCGCGGATAAAATCTAATTTTTTTTAATTTCATCCGCCCGATCCACGGATAATCCGCGGACTCCGCGGTTGTGCCCGCAAACCGCGCATCTCTAGTGTGCATGCATCCTGTCAGGACACTCACCTGCACACAGTTGTCACACACTCACCTCCACACAGTTGTCACACACTCACCTGCACACAGTTGTCACACACTCACCTGCACACAGTTGTCACACACTCACCTCCACACAGTTGTCACACACTCACCTCCACACAGTTGTCACACACTCACCTCCACACAGTTGTCACACACTCACCTCCACACAGTTGTCACACACTCACCTCCACACAGTTGTCACACACTCACCTCCACACAGTTGTCACACACTCACCTCCACACAGTTGTCACACACTCACCTGCACACAGTTGTCACACACTCACCTCCACACAGTTGTCACACACTCACCTCCACACAGTTGTCACACACTCACCTGCACACAGTTGTCACACACTCACCTCCACACAGTTGTCACAGACGCTGCAATGCGAGCACCTGGGCGGCCTGTAGAAGTGACAGGTGGCGCACCACTTCATGCGCACCTGGATGCCCTTGACCTCCACGTTCTTGTAGAGGGGTGCTCGGAAGTCGTCGTCCTTATCTTCATCCTCGTCCGCTGTGCACACATGAACGCGGTCAGGCACAAGCTCATTACTCATGCGTGTTTCTCTTATCGTTTACCAGAACATTTCACACGCCCGCTGGGACCAACGCTCGCTAAAAAAGCGTTCATATTTTTCAGCACAACGAGCAGGCTGGTGAAACGTTAGGGCACAAGGTGTGAGAAGGCCCACGCCACTTCATTTTATATGGCCCACGAATGTCTATGAATAATAATGTGTTGATAAAATACCTTTAATATAATACATGTGTTTTTTTCCCATTTTGACAGAAAACAATATACAGGTAAAAGCCAGTAAATTAGAATATTTTGAAAAACTTGATTTATTTCAGTAATTGCATTCAAAAGGTGTAACTTGTACATTATATTTATTCATTGCACACAGACTGATGCATTCAAATGTTTATTTCATTTAATGTTGATGATTTGAAGTGGCAACAAATGAAAATCCAAAATTCCGTGTGTCACAAAATTAGAATATTACTTAAGGCTAATACAAAAAAGGGATTTTTAGAAATGTTGGCCAACTGAAAAGTATGAAAATGAAAAATATGAGCATGTACAATACTCAATACTTGGTTGGAGCTCCTTTTGCCTCAATTACTGCGTTAATGCGGCGTGGCATGGAGTCGATGAGTTTCTGCCACTGCTCAGGTGTTATGAGAGCCCAGGTTGCTCTGATAGTGGCCTTCAACTCTTCTGCGTTTTTGGGTCTGGCATTCTGCATCTTCCTTTTCACAATACCCCACAGATTTTCTATGGGGCTAAGGTCAGAGGAGTTGGCGGGCCAATTTAGAACAGAAATACCATGGTCCGTAAACCAGGCACGGGTAGATTTTGCGCTGTGTGCAGGCGCCAAGTCCTGTTGGAACTTGAAATCTCCATCTCCATAGAGCAGGTCAGCAGCAGGAAGCATGAAGTGCTCTAAAACTTGCTGGTAGACGGCTGCGTTGACCCTGGATCTCAGGAAACAGAGTGGACCGACACCAGCAGATGACATGGCACCCCAAACCATCACTGATGGTGGAAACTTTACACTAGACTTCAGGCAACGTGGATCCTGTGCCTCTCCTGTCTTCCTCCAGACTCTGGGACCTCGATTTCCAAAGGAAATGCAAAATTTGCTTTCGTCAGAAAACATGACTTTGGACCACTCAGCAGCAGTCCAGCTCTTTTTTTCCTTAGCCCAGGTGAGACGCTTTTCGCGCTGTTTCTTGGTCAACAGTGGCTTGACACGAGGTATGCGGCAGTTGAAACCCATGTCTTTCAAGCGTCTCTTGGTGGTGGATCTTGAAGCACTGACTCCAGCAGCTGTCCACTCCTTCTGAATCTCCCCCACATTTTTGAATGGTTTTTTTTTCACAATCTTGACCAGGGCGCGGTGATCCCTATCGCTTGTAGACTTTTTCTGACCACAGTTTTTCCTTCCCTTTGCCTCTCCATTAATGTGTTTGGACACAGAGCTCTGAGAACAGCCAGCCTCTTCAGCAATAACCTTTTGTGTCTTTCCCTCCTTGTGCAATGTGTCGATGGTTGCCTTTTGGACAGCTGTCAAATCTGAAGTCTTCCCCATGTTTGTGTAGGCTTCAGAACTGGACTGAGAGACCATTTAAAGCCCTTTGCAGGTGTTTTGAGTTAATCAGCTGATTAGTTTGTGGCACCAGGTGTCTTCAAAATTTAACCCTTACACAATATTCTAATTTTGTGACACACGGAATTTTGGATTTTCATTTGTTGCCACTTCAAATCATCAAAATTAAATGAAATAAACATTTGAATGCATCAGTCTGTGTGCAATGAATAAATATAATGTACAAGTTACACCTTTTGAATGCAATTACTGAAATAAATCAAGTTTTTCAAAATATTCTAATTTACTGGCTTTTACCTGTATGTCCATCCATCTATCCATTTTCTACTGCTTGTCCCTTTTTGGGGGCGGAAGGCGGGGGTACACCCTGGACAAGTCGCCACCTCATCACAGGTACGGCATGAAATTGCATACCTTTTAAACTTGTAAAAGTATCGAATATTGCAACAAATATTACAAAACCCAAAAGCAGTGAAGTTGTCACGTTGTGTAAATGGTAAATAAAAAGAGAATACAATGATTTGCAAATCCTTTTCAACTTATACTCAATTGAATAGACTGCAAAGACAAGATATTTCATGTTCACACTGGAAAACATTGTTATTTTTTGCAAATATTAGCTCATTTGCAATGTGTTTCAAAAAAGCTGGCACAAGTGGCAAAAAAGACTGAGAAAGTTGAGGAATGCTCATCAAACACTTATTTTGGAACATCCCACAAGTGAACAGGCTAATTGGGAACAGGTGGGTGCCATGATTGGGTATAAAAAACAGCTGCCATGAAATGCTCAGTCATTCACAAACAAGGATGGGGCGAGGGTCACCACTTTGTCAACAAATGCGTGAGCAAATTGTTGAACAGTTTAAGAACAACATTTCTCAACCAGCTATTGCAAGGAATTTAGGGATTTCACCATCTACGCTCCGTAATATCATCAAAAGTGTCAGAGAATCTGGAGAAATCACTGCACGTAAGCGATGATATTACGGACCTTCGATCCCTAAGGAGGTACTGCGTCAAAAAGCCACATCAGTGTGTAAAGGATATCACCACATGGGCTCAGGAACACTTCAGAAAACCACTGTCAGTAACTACAGTTGGTCTGTAAGTGCAAGTTAAAACTCTACTATGCAAAGCGACAGCCATTTATCAACAACACCCAGAAACGCCGCCGGCTTCTCTGGGCCCCGAGATCATCTAAGATGGACTCATGCAAAGTGGAAAAGTGTTCTGTGGTCTGACGAGTCCACATTTTTTGTCTAAAATAAAATAACTACTTAAATATCTGCTTGACTTAAGATTTCAAAGCAAGTTATTCATAGATTAGATTAAATAGATCAATAGATTTACAGTAACATTTACAGTGTTTTTTTCAGCATATTACTGTAAATTGCAAAAACTCTACCACTGGTTTTTAGGGTCAAATTCTTTTGACTTAGCTGCCAGTTTTTTTTTTCCCCTTAAAATCTACGGTTGTTGTTTTTACGTATTATTACAGTCAATAGAAAAACAGTACTTTTTTTATTTTATTTTTTTTACAGTAAAAAAATAGCAACTCTTTTGCCAGAATAACAAAAAAACAGTTGTACTGTTTTTCTATTTATTGTAATATGTTGTAAAAGGAAAAAATACAACTTCTGATGACACACATCATATATATATATATATATATATATATATATATATATATATATATATATATATATATATATATATACCGTATTTTTCGGACTATAAGTCGCAGTTTTTTTCATAGTTTGATAGTGTGACTTATATATGTTTTTTTCCTTCTTTATTATGCATTTTCGGCAGGTGCGACTTATACTCCGGTGCGACTTATACTCCGAAAAATACGGTGTGTATATATATATATATATATATATATATATACCGTATTTTTCGGACTATAAGTCGCAGTTTTTTTCATAGTTTGATAGTGCGATTTATATATGTTTTTTTCCTTCTTTATTGTGCATTTTCGGCAGGTGCGACTTATAGTCCGGTGCGACTTATACTCCGAAAAATACGGTGTGTATATATATATATATATATATATATATATACCGTATTTTTCGGACTATAAGTCGCAGTTTTTTTCATAGTTTGATAGTGCGATTTATATATGTTTTTTTCCTTCTTTATTATGCATTTTCGGCAGGTGCGACTTATACTCCGGTGCGACTTATACTCCGAAAAATACGGTGTGTATATATATATATATATATATATATATATATATATATATATATATATATATATATATATATATATATATATATATATATATATATATACACATATATATATATATATATATATACACATATATATATATATATATATATACACATATACATATATATATATATATATATATATATATATATATATATATATATATATACATATATACATATATACATATACATATATATATATATATATATATATATATATATACGTATATATATATATCCATCCATCCATTTTCTA
Organism: Nerophis lumbriciformis; assembly: GCF_033978685.3. Classification (NCBI taxonomy): domain Eukaryota; kingdom Metazoa; phylum Chordata; class Actinopteri; order Syngnathiformes; family Syngnathidae; genus Nerophis; species Nerophis lumbriciformis. The sequence goes on along the minus strand of NC_084559.2, from coordinate 1,095,542 downwards.
CCGCTTATTCCCTTTGGGGTCGCGGGGGGCGCTGGAGCCTATCTCAGCTACAATCGGGCGGAAGGCGGTGTACACCCTGGACAAGTCGCCACTTCATCGCAGGGCCAACACAGATAGACATATATATATATATATATATATATATATATATATATATATATATATATATATATATATATATATATATAAAATAATTAAATGCATAGGCAAACATATATATTATTTTCTGTTACAAGTGGCCCTCTGATGGCAGCCACAACTGCTATGTGGCCCTCAATGAAAACCAGTTTGTTGCTAGCTAGTAAATCACTACAATTAAATGTCTACAAGGGACAAGCGGTAGGAAATGGATGGATGGATGGATGTTTAATCCTTATGCAAAATAAAGTGCTTTTGTCGCAAGAGGCACAAGGCCACAACATTAGGTACACCTGCAGTCTGCAGGTGTACCTAATGTTGTGGCCCTGCAGTCATTCACAACTCCTCCAACACGAACATTATTGTTTTTTGCACTTTTTGGCTTCTTATCAAATAACTTTTGTAACGTATTTTCATGGGCTTTCCTCTTTGTGATGTTAAGTTCCTGTTATGCGCGGTTATACAGTATAAATAAATGATAAATGGGTTGTACTTGTATAGCGCTTTTCTACCTTCAAGGTACTCAAAGCGCTTTGACACTACTTCCACATTTACCCATTCACACACACATTCACACACTGATGGAGGGAGCTGCCATGCAAGGCGCTAACCAGCACCCATCAGGAGCAAGGGTGAAGTGTCTTGCTCAGGACACAACGGACATGACGAGGTTGGTACTAGGTGGGGATTGAACCAGGGACCCTCGGGTTGCGCACGGCCATTCTTCCACTGCGCCACGCCGTACCAGTTTGTTGCTAGCTAGTAAATCACTACATTTAAATGTCTACAAGGGACAAGCGGTAGAAAATGGATGGATGGATGGATGTTTAATCCTTATGCAAAATAAAGTGCCTTTGTCGCAAGAGGCACAAGGCCACAACATTAGGTACACCTGCAGTCTGCAGGTGTACCTAATGTTGTGGCCCTGCAGTCATTCACAACTCCTCCAACACGAACATTATTGTTTTTGCACTTTTTGGCTTCTTATTAAATAACTTTTGTAACCTATTTTCATGGGCTTTCCTCTTTGTGATGTTAAGTTCCTGTTATGCGCTGTTATACAGTATATGCCTTGAGCTCTTATCTTGAAGGCGCTAAGAGCGGAAGTGGTGACACGGAGGTTTTTGAAAGAAGGTAAATAAAGTGGTCCTCGTGTAAACTGGAGCCTCCGTGTTTGTTATTTTGTAGTTTCATACAGTATAGGCGACATTTATAAACCCTCGGTTACACTTTTTTAAATAGATTCAATCTTGCACGTGGAAAGTTGAAGTGAGGGCTTTAGTTGCGGCGCATGGACTTAATTTATAAGTAAAGGTAAGAACATAATAAAGTTTTTTTTATTAAATGTGCTTTTTTGTGTGCTACAGTTTGTATAAAGTTAAAGTTAAGTTAAAGTAGCAATGATTGTCACACACACACTAGGTGTGGTGAAATTTGTCCTCTGCATTTGACCCATCCCCTTGATCACCCCCTGGGAGGTGAGGGGAGCAGTGGGCAGCAGCGGCGCCGCGCCCGGGAATAATTTTTGGTGATTTAACCCCCAATTCCAAGCCTTGATGCTGAGTGCCAAGCAGGGAAGAATGCTGGTATGAGCTTTTAAACATAACCCGCTAACTGCTGCCAATCAAATGGTGAATAAGATACTCTTTAGGGTTCATATGTTTGAAAATCTGACTGTGATGAAGTCAGTGCCTCACCAGCCATCAACCTCACCGCACGTCACTGGTTAAATGTCTACAAGGGACAAGCGGTAGAAAATGGATGGATGGATGGATGGATGTTTAATCCTTATGCAAAATGAAGTGCTTTTGTCGCAAGAGGCACCGAGTTTGTGGACCATGTTGTGTGTCTATTGTCATACACTATATGTGTTTTTCAACCTTTTTTGAGCTAAGGCACATTTTTTGCGGTGTAAAAATGCGGAGGCACACCACCAGCAGAAAACATTAAAAAACAAAACTCAGTTGACAGTAAAAAGTCGTTGTTGCAATTGTTGGATATGACTTTAAAGCATAACCAAGCATGCATCACTATAGGTCTAGACCAGGGGTCGGCAACCCAAAATGTTGAAAAAGCCATATTGGACCAAAAATACAAAAACAAATCTGTCTGGAGCCGCAAAAAAGTAAAACCCATATTACATACAGATAGTGTGTCATGGAATTAAGAGGACTTAAAGGAAACTAAATGAGCTCAAATATAGCTACAAATGAGGCATAATGATGCAATATGTACATATAGCTAGCCTAAATAGCATGTTAGCATCGATTAGCTCGCAGTCATGCAGTGACCAAATATGTCCGATTAGCACTCCACACAAGTCAATAACATCAACAAAACTCACCTTTGTGCATTCACGCACAACGTTAAAAGTTTGGTGGACAAAATGAGACAGAAAAAGAAGTGGCATAAAACACGTCCTAGTAAGTCGGAGAAATGTTCCATATACCGTATTTTCCGCACCATAAGGCGCCCTGGGTTATAAGCCGCGCCTTCAATGAACGGCATATTTCAAAACTTTGTCCACCTATAAGCCGCCCAGTGTTGTAAGCCGCATCTAACTGCGCTAAAGGAATGTCAAAAAAACAGTCAGATAGGTCAGTCAAACTTTAATAATATATTAAAAACCAGCGTTCTAACAACTCTGTTCACTCCCAAAATGTACGCAAATGTGCAATCACAAACATACGTATATCAACATGGACAGAGCTGCGTGAAAAAAGCCACCCGGCCTCTTCGCGTAAACTTAAACTTACCTTAACCACTCGCTCATCTTTTCTTCATCCATCCCTTCGAGTTAGCTTTTATGATGACGCCGGCTGGAAAGGTCTCTTTTGGCAAGGTCTTCCTTTTGAATATCACCATGGGTGGAAGTTTCTGGCCATTAGCATGGCAAGCTAGAACCACAGTGAAGGATGACTTCTCATTCCCTGTGGTGCGAATATTCACCGTACGTGCTCCCGTTGTATCCACAGTGCGGTTCACAGGAATATCAGTTGCTGTGAAATAGTAATCCGTGTGCGGATGGAGAGATTGCGTCTTTTCATGAACCGGATACCTGTCGCTTAGTAGGAGCCATTTTGTGGTCTTTACAGATGTCAACACACAAAGGAAATGAAACGCGCGCTTCTTCTTCTTCTACGCGGGCGGGTGGTTGCTTACAGTAGAAGAAGAAGCGCTTCCTGTTCTATGGGGGCGGGTGCTTACCTTGGCGGTTGCTTGCGTAGAAGAAGAAGCGCTTCCTGTTCTACCGGGAAAAAAGATGGCGGCTGTTTACCGAAGTTGCGAGACCGAAACTTTATGAAAATGAATCTTAATATTTATCCATATATAAAGCGCACCGGGTTATAAGGCGCACTGTCAGCTTTTGAGAAAATTTGTGGTTTTTAGGTGCGCCTTATAGTGCGGAAAATACGGTAAACAAACTACGGTGAGTTCAAGGACCGCCAAAATTAGTAGGACAAAACGGCGCTCGCCAAATACTCGAATCAGTGAAGCATGTTTAATATAAACAGTGTGCTTTATAACAATTAGGGAGGTTTGTGTCATGTTTGTCCTCCTACAGAAAGCATATTAAAACAAACAAAAAAAATGTTTCCCCTCATCTTTTTCCATTTTTCATACATTTTTGAAAAAGCTCCAGAGCCACTAGGGCGGCGCTAAAGAGCCGCATGCGGCTCTTTAGCGCCGCGGGTTGCCGACCCCTGATCTAGTGTTTTAGTTCTTGTCTTGCGCTCCTATTTTGGTGGCTTTTTCCCTTTTTTTTGGTATTTTCCTGTAGCAGTTTCATGTCTTCCTTTGAGCGATATTTGTATTTGTTTTAGCAATGAAGAATATTTCACTTGTTTTTATCCTTCTTTGTATGGACATTGTTGGATTGTCATGTTTGAATGTACATTGTGGACGCTGTCTTTGCTCCGCAGTAAGTCTTTGCTGTCGTCCAGCATTCTGTTTTTGTTTACTTTGTAGCCAGTTCAGATTTAGTTTCGTTCTGCATAGCCTTCCCTTTTCTTAGGGGCACTCCCCTTTTGTTTATGTTTGGTTGAAGCATTAGACACCTTTTTACCTGCACACTGCCTCCCTCTGTTTCCAACATCTACAAAGCAATTAGCTACCTGCTGCCACCTACTGATATGGAAGAGTATTACACGGTTACTCTGCCGAGCTCTAGACAGCACCGACACTCAACAACAACACATCATTTGCAGACTATAATTACTGCTTTGCAAAACATATTTTTAACCCAAATAGGTGAAATGAGAGAATCTCCAGTGACACACCAGACTGTATCTCACGGCATACGACTTAGACTTAGGCAAACTTTATTGATCCACAAGGGAAAGTGTTCCTGGACAAACATGCAGAGAGACGAGCACTAACCTCTGGGGTAAACGCCGGGGTCCATGAAGGTGGCCATGCTGAAGTTGGCCAAGACAAAGAGGAAGACCAGGCCATTGTAGAGGGGCACAAGGGGGGAGATCACCTTGGTCAACCAGGGACACCTGCAGAAACAAACATAAACTTAGTCTTCTTGCATTCATTCCACTTCTATGAGTGATGTTTAAATTAGGGACGTGCCCTTCGGTATCGGACGATTTTCTTGAAAGAGTACCAATCCCCTCTGGCTCATATTGTATTCATTTGAGTTCCTAGCATCTAGCATGGAGACACGCCCCTAAGTTAATAATATTCACCTCTATTACAGAAAATAAAGAAGCATTTAAGTCCCATCTTAAAACTCATTTGTATACTCTAGCCTTTAAATAGACCCCCTTTTCTACTCAGTGGCCTAGTGGTTAGAGTGTCCGTCCTGAGATCGGTAGGTTGGGAGTTCAAATCCCGGCCGAGTCATACCAAAGACTATAAAAAAAATGGGACCCATTACCTCCCTGCTTGGCACTCAGCATCAAGGGTTGGAATTGGGGGTTAAATCACCAAATGATTCCCGGGCGCAGCCACCGCTGCTGCCCACTGCTCCCCTCACCTCCCAGGGGGTGATCAAGGGTGATGGGTCAAATGCAGAGAATAATTTCGCCACACCTAGTGTGTGTGTGACAATCATTGGTACTTTAACTTTTTTAGACCAGTTGATCTGCCGTCTCTTTTCCTTTCTCCTCTGGCCCCCTCTCCCTTGTGGAGGGGGGACATGAAGTGCATGTTGTCCAGAGTCGGGACCCGGGGTGGACCGCTCGCCTGTGCATCAGTTGGGGACATCTCTGCGCTGCTGACCCGTCTCCGCTCGGGATGCTCTCCTGCTGGCCCCACTATGGACCGGACTCTCACACTATTAACTAGATCCACTATGGACTGGACTCTCACACTATTATGTTAGATCCACTATGGACTGGACTCTCACTATTATGTTAGATCCACTATGGACTGGACTCTCACTATTATGTTAGATCCACTATGGACTGGACTCTCACTATTATGTTAGATCCACTATGGACTGGACTCTCACACTATTATGTTAGATCCACTATGGACTGGACTCTCGCACTATCATGTTAGATCCACTATGGACTGGACTCTCACTATTTTATGCTACTTGTTGCTAGGCAGACTTCATAGCGCTTGACTCTCCTGGCCAATCGAAAACTAAATGATGACGATGCTTCCTTGACAACACTTAAGCAAACCCGAAGAAAGAAATAATTCCAAAGATATTATCGCACATGAGTTTGATTTACTCCACACGAGCAACCAAATCTCTACCAGCTTGAAATCCCCCATTTAATTCTTCATTGTCCTCATTTCATTCCACATGACCTTCTCTTCTGACTGCAGGCCATCCCTCAGTCCATGAAATATTCACCCGCACACACCTCAGACGCACATCACTCATTTCAAACCACGTAGTTCGCCGAAGCTCTCTCCAGATCCAAAACTGTGAGAAGCATCAATGGTAGACGGTGACAGGATTAGAAATAATATATACCGTATTTTCCGGACCATCGGGCGCACCGGATTATAAGGCACCCTGTTTGTAATCAGAGACATTATTTAAGCCTGCCTTTGCCAGTCAGTCGGTCTGGCTTCTTTGTTTGCGTCACGCTACTGTTACCTAACTTTTGCTTGTTTCCTAGCCCCTGCTAGTGATCTCTAGTCTGTGCTAAGTAGTAGCCTTATCTTCAGGTGCCATCGGCACCTTGTTCCGTCGGTTTGTTTTCTGTTTTGTACCTCTTTGAGTGTTAAATTACGATTACATCATGTTCCTACCTGCAACCTAACGGTTAAGCTAAAAAGCAAACTGGCCGGCATGCATAAAACGGCAATGAAAATCGTAGGGAGGAAAGAATATGAGCCTATACAGAGCATCTATGAGCAGGCAGTTAGGAAAAAAGCTAAGAAAATTATTTCCAACTCACAACATCCACTCTTTCCTGAATATGGAACCCTGCCATCAGGGAGAAGACTCCGGGTCCCACTATGCAAATCTAACCGCCTTAAATTATCATTTGTCCCAGCCTCCATTAAGCTGACCAACAATGTGCAATAGAATTTTAATACATAGGTTAGCACTTTTTTAGCACATAGCACTTTAGCACATAGCACTTTAGAACTAAGCACTTTAGCACACAGCACTTTATCCATGAGCTCTAGTGCAATGCACATCGGTACTTTATCTTTATCTCCATACTGTAGATTTTATGCCTACATTAAAATGTCCCCTATGTCTATCAAGCTCCATGTTCTGATGTTTAAATGTTAGTTGTATGGTTGTGGTTGTGTCTGTGCTTGTGTTTTTGTTCTGTTGTTTTTGGGTATGTTAAGAAAGCAATGATGCACTGTGCCCAAGACAAATTTCCCCGCGGGGACAATAAAGTTGAACCTTGAACCTTGAAGTCCTGTCCGGAGTCGTCCGTTTGCATCCTGGAAGAACAAACCTCCCAGTAAGCTGCAACCCCACCGTAACAGGAACTCTAATAACTAAAGTTCCTTGGGTGGATAATGTCAACTCACTACACCGGTATGTTTTACTGCTTTCATGGCGAGTTTACTGACAGATATAAGTAAGAACTTTACACTACTTTATATTAGAAATGACAACAGTGGAGGATGAATGTCACATAACAAGAAGATAGAGAAAAAGAAGAAGCTTAGGGGTGCTCATTACGTCGATCGCGAGCTACCGGTCGATCTCGGAGGGTGTGTCAGTCGATCACCAGCCAGGCATTAAAAAAATAGTCCTAAAAATGATCGATCATAAATCCTTCACGGCACCCGAGGGTCTTCTGAGATGACGCTGGCTGCTGCCAGCTCATTAAAATTACCGACTGGAAGGCGAGAAACACTTTATTTCAACAGACTCTGGCGCCGTACCTGTCGTCAAAACTCCAAAGACCGACTGCACAGTTGCTACAGTTGCGCTAACAAAATAAGAGTCTCAGAAAGCTGGCGGGCACAAGCTAGCAAGCTACGGAGTTTGCCGACAATGTATTTCTTGTAAAGTGTATACAAAGGAGTCCGGAAGCTGGACAAATAAGATGCCAAAAACCAACCACTTTCATGTGGTATTGGACAGAAAGGAGGACTTTTTTTCTCCTCCATTCGAAAATGCGGACGTTATCAGCACCACTGTCTGATTCCAATCAATGCAAGTCATCAGAATCAGGTAATACACCAACTTATATTCTTGTCTTCATGAAAGAAAGGAATCTATATGTGTTAAACATGCTTGTACTATCTTTAAACACCTTTAACTTATTACCAATATTAACTATATGTGTTAAACATGCTTGTATTATCTTTAAACACCTTTAACTTGTTAACAATATTAACTATATGTGTTAAACATGCTTGTATTATCTTTAAACACCTTTAACGTATTACCAATATTAACTATATGTGTTAAACATGCTTGTATTATCTTTAAACACCTTTAACTTGTTAACAATATTAACTATATGTGTTAAACATGCTTGTATTGTCTTTAAACACCTTTAACTTGTTAACAATATTAACTATATGTGTTAAACATGCTTGTATTATCTTTAAACACCTTTAAGTTGTTAACAATATTAACTATATGTATTAAACATTCTTGTATTATCATTAAACACCTTTAATTTTTTAACAATATTAACTATATGTGTTAAACATGCTTGTATTATCATTAAACACCTTTAATTTTTTAACAATATTAACTATATGTGTTAAACATGCTTGCATTATCTTTAAACACCTTTTACTTGTTAACAATATTAACTATATGTGTTAAACATGCTTGCATTATCTTTAAACACCTTTTACTTGTTAACAAAAACATATATTTCATAAATAAGTAAATATAAATTATATATATGAATGAGGTAGATCCCCACGACTTGACCAATTGAAAAGTAGCTCGCCTGCAGAAAAAGTGTGAGCACCCCTGGACTACGGTGTCGTCACGGACTACAAAGGCGGACAAGCGCAATTTTTCAGGATTTATGCAGATCCCAAATACAGATCAGCAGGTACCAGAAGGTAAGAAAAGTTGCTTTTGCATAATATTGCAAAACAAAACGCCAGATAATATGTCTTACCTTATATACACACACCATAATAATACTCCTATGTTGAAGCACATCAAGCGGTGTGGCTTCATAGCTTACCAAAGTCCTACTAAAACATTTTGATAGATTTTTAAGCGCCGTGTGTAATGTTCTATATTTTTAATGGAACACATAAAATGTTGGTGTTGTTTACCTGAGTCATATTGCAGTCTCCACGTATCTCTTAAGTGTGACCAGTATATCAATACACCATGTACCAAATAAAACTGCTTCGAGGTCGGTAAGCACAACCAGAATTATTGCGTACATTAGGCGCACCGGGTTATACGGCGCACTGTCGAGTTTTGAGAAAATGAAATGATTTTAAGTGTGCCTTATAGTCCGAAAAATAAGTATTATTTATTTATATATATTTTTAAATATTTATATGTGTGTGTGTGCGTATAAGATACTGACTTTAAATGTGTTTAATGAGATAACAGAATAATAACAAGTATTTAATTCTTGTGTATTACAGTTAACTAACTCTTTTTGAACTATTTTACGACCTCTTCTTTTGAACTGTTCAGTAACCAAAGGCAACGCTGTTTACGACCCACTTCCCTTTGGAAGCAGCTGTGGTCATGTGGTCGGAGAAAGTCAAATAAAGAAGGAGGAGTACAATCTTTCGCCAGAGCGTGCTGAGATACTGTTACAAGGGTACAGTGTACAGGCGACTCTCCTCAATATTGAGTCCAAATTGAATTATGTCTCTGTTTGATTCTGTTAGAATAAATGTTTCTAAATTATCACAATCACTTTGTTTTACATTGAGTTCCTGGCAGGGAGACGAGAGCTGTTTTTGGGGCCTACCAGGAGGAAGGCTCGTAAAACTCCACTGGGACTTCAAAGCGGACAGATGGCAGGATCTGCCCAACTTCCAGACGAACTCTTTTTGAAGTATTTTACGAACTCTTTTTTAACTATTTTACGAACCTCTTCTTTTGAACTGTTCGGTAACCAAAGGCAATGCTGTTTACGACCCACTTCCCTTTGGAAGCAACTGTGGTCATGTGGTCGGAGAAAGTCAAATAAAGAAGGAGGAGTACAATCTTTCGCCAGAGCGTGCTGAGATACTGTTACAAGGGTACAGTGTACAGGCGACTCTCCTCAATATTGAGTCCAAATTGAATTCTGTTGGAATAATTGTTTCTAAACTATCACAAAAGCTTTGTATTACATTGAGTTCCTGGCAGGGAGACGGGAGCTGTCTTTGGGGCCTACCAGGAGGAAGGCTCGTAAAACTCCACTGGGACTTCAAAGCGGACAGATGGCAGGATCTGCCCAACTTCCAGACGAACTCTTCTTGAAGCATTTTACGAACTCTTTTTGAACTATTTTACGACCTCTTCTTTTGAACTGTTCGGTAACCAAAGGCAACGCTGTTTACGACCCACTTCCCTTTGGAAGCAGCTGTGGTCATGTGGTCGGAGAAAGTCAAATAAAGAAGGAGGAGTACAATTTTTCGCCAGAGCGTGCTGAGATACTGTTACAAGGGTACAGTGTACAGGCGACTCTCCTCAATATTGAGTCCAAATTGAATTCTGTCTCTGTTTGATTCTGTTAGAATAATTGTTTCTAAATTATCACAAAAGCTTTGTATTACATTGAGTTCCTGGCAGGGAGACGGGAGCTGTCTTTGGGGCCTACCAGGAGGAAGGCTCGTAAAACTCCACTGGGACTTCAAAGCGGACAGATGGCAGGATCTGCCCAACTTCCAGACGAACTCTTTTTGAAGCATTTTACGAACTCTTTTTGAACTATTTTACGACCTCTTCTTTTGAACTGTTCGGTAACCAAAGGCAACGCTGTTTACGACCCACTTCCCTTTGGAAGCAGCTGTGGTCATGTGGTCGTAGGAAGTCAAATAAAGAAGGAGGAGTACAATCTTTCGCCAGAGCGTGCTGAGATACTGTTACAACGGTACAGTGTACAGGCGACTCTCCTCAATATTGAGTCCAAATTTAATTCTGTCTCTGTTTGATTCTGTTAGAATAAACGTTTCTAAATTATCACAATAACTTTGTTTTACATTGAGTTCCAGGCAGGGAGACGAGAGCTGTTTTTGGGGCCTACCAGGAGGAAGGCTCGTAAAACTCCACTGGGACTTCAAAGCGGACAGATGGCAGGATCTGCCCAACTTCCAGACGAACTCTTTTTGAAGCATATTACGAACTCTTTTTGAACTATTTTACGACCTCTTCTTTTGAACTGTTCGGTAACCAAAGGCAACGCTGTTTACGACCCACTTCCCTTTGGAAGCCGCTGTGGTCATGTGGTCGGAGAAAGTCAAATAAAGAAGGAGGAGTACAATTTTTCGCCAGAGCGTGCTGAGATACTGTTACAAGGGTACAGGGTACAGGCGACTCTCCTCAATATTGAGTCCAAATTGAATTCTGTCTCTGTTTGATTCCTTGCTTCTTGTCTTGTTTAATAGATGTCATCAGTGTTTGAACCTGACAAAAACCTCTCAAAAGCTGAACAAAATGATATTTGCAAGAGACAGATTTGCTTTTAGCTTATATTAAATATTATTGCATTGCACATGTCTAGCCAAGGTTGTGTATGATCAGCTGTTGAGAAGCAATAGATGAAAAAAAATCTCCTTCAAGCAATCATACGTGAATATGACATCTAAATCTTAGCTGAGTTGACAAGATAAAAACATCAACATATATCATGAAGATCATTAGTCCATCTGTGTTGTGCTGCCGCAGCAACAAGTCAGAAAAGCATAAAAAACTTGCTTTAGAAAACTATTTTCTTGCCTGCCAAAAAAGATGCATTTGTGCGTGCGGCGATACAGCCGAGCCGGAAGCGAAAGAGGCAGGAAATTAAGTGTGGCTGTCAGAATGTGAAGATATAAGAGCAGACGGCGTGGGAAGAAAGTCATTGGTTAATTGGGTTGAAGCAATAAATTACCACAAAGTGCTTATCAACAGTTTAAGTCTTTACTTTTTTGGTTTTTGTATTAAAGCGATACGTTAAATGAGGGACAAAAAAAAAGCCAAATAAAGATTTTCTCTCAACTGGTAACTCAGCTTTCATTTGATTAGGTTTTCGCCATAAGTTTGGCCTGTTTCCGTATGCATGCGGACAAACAAACAAGCTTGGAACAAACTCGTCAGTTTGCCCAAACAAAGATGGTGTGATTTATTTATTTTTTCATTGAGTACAACTGCAAAATGAACCACCATGGGGCCGAAGAAAGTTGTAAGTTGTAGAACACTGCTGTGGGCTTGCGTAGTGATGTGTTGTGCTGTAAAGTACTGTCTAACCCAGGGGTCGGCAACCCAAAATGTGGAAAGAGCCACCTTGGACCAAAAATACAAAAATTAAAAGCCTTATATAAGTGTTATAATGAAGGAAACACATGATGTAAGTACCTATATTAGCTATATTAGCCCACTATCAAAATAACTTTAACAGCCTTATATAAGTGTTATAATGAAGGCAACACATGATGTAAGTGCCTGTATTAGCCTACTATCAAAATGACTTTAACAGCCTTATATAAGTGTTATAATGAAGGCAACACATGATGTAAGTGCCTATATTAGCTATATTAGCCTACTATCAAAATGACTTTAACAGCCTTATATAAGTGTTATAATGAAGGCAACACATGATGGAAGTGCCTATATTAGCTATATTAGCCAACTATCAAAATGACTTTAAAAGCCTTATATAAGTGTTATAATGAAGACAACACATGATGTAAGTGCCTATATTAGCCTACTATCAAAATGACTTTAACAGCCTTATATAAGTGTTATAATGAAGGAAACACATGATGTAAGTGTCTATATTAGCCTACTATCAAAATGACTTTAAAGGTCGTATATAAGTGTTATAATGAAGACAACACATGATGTAAGTGTCTATATTAGCTACATTAGCCTACTATCAAAATGACTTTAAAAGTCTTATATAAGTGTTATAATGAAGGCAACACATGATGTAAGTGTCTATATTAGCCTACTATCAAAATGACTTTAAAAGTCTTATATAAGTGTTATAATGAAGGCAACACATGATGTAAGTGTCTATAATAGCCTACTATCAAAATGACTTTAAAATTCTGATATAAGTGTTATAATGAAGGCAACACATGATGTAAGTGTCTATATTAGCTGTATTAGCCTACTATCAAAATGACTTTAAAAGCCTTATATAAGCATTATAATGAAGGCAACACATGATGTAAGTGTCTATATTAGCTATATTAGCCTACTATCAAAATGACTTTAAAATTCTTATATAAGTGTTATAATGAAGACAACACATGATGTAAGTGTCTATATTAGCTATATTAGCCTACTATCAAAATGACTTTAAAAGCCTTATATAAGTGTTATAATGAAGGCAACACATGATGTAAGTGTCTATATTAGCTTACTATCAAAATTACTTTAAAAGTCTTATATAAGTGTTATAATGAAGGCAACACATGATGTAAGTGCCTATATTAGCTATATTAGCCTACTATCAAAATGACTTTAACAGCCTTATATAAGTGTTATAATGAAGGCAACACATGATGGAAGTGCCTATATTAGCTATATTAGCCAAATATCAAAATGACTTTAAAAGTCTTATATAAGTGTTATAATGAAGGCAACACATGATGTAAGTGTCTATATTAGCTATATTAGCCTACTATCAAAATGACTTTAAAAGCCTTATATAAGTGTTATAATGAAGGCAACACATGATGTAAGTGTCTATATTAGCTATATTAGCCTACTATCAAAATGACTTTAACAGCCTTATATAAGTGTTATAATGAAGGCAACATATGATGTAAGTGTCTATATTAGCTACATTAGCCTACTATCAAAATGACTTTAAAAGCCTTATATAAGTGTTATGATGAAGGCAACACATGATGTAAGTGCCTATATTAGCTAAATTAGCCTACTATCAAAATGACTTTAACAGCCTTATATAAGTGTTATAATGAAGGCAACACATGATGTAAGTGTCTACATTAGCCTACTATCAAAATGACTTTAAAAGTCTTATATAAGTGTTATAATGAAGGCAACACATGATGTAAGTGTCTATATTAGCCTACTATCAAAATGACTTTAAAAGTCTTATATAAGTGTTATAATGAAGACAACACATGATGTAAGTGTCTATATTAGCTATATTAGCCTACTATCAAAATGACTTTAAAAGTCTTATATAAGTGTTATAATGAAGGCAACACATGATGTAAGTGCCTATATTAGCTAAATTAGCCTACTATCAAAATGACTTTAACAGCCTTAAATAAGTGTTATAATGAAGGCAACACATGATGTAAGTGTCTATATTAGCTATATTAGCCTACTATCAAAATGACTTTAACAGCCTTATATAAGTGTTATAATGAAGGCAACACATGATGTAAGTGCCTATATTAGCTATATTAGCCTACTATCAAAATGACTTTAACAGTCTTATATAAGTGTTATAATGAAGGCAACACATGATGTAAGTGTCTATATTAGCCTACTATCAAAATGACTTTAAAAGTCTTATATACGTGTTATAATGAAGACAACACGTGATGTAAGTGTCTATATTAGCTACAATAGCCTACTATCAAAATTACTTTAAAAGTCTTATATAAGTGTTATAATGAAGACAACACATGATGTAAGTGTCTATTTATAGCTATATTAGCCTACTATCAAAATGACTTTAAAAGCCTTATATAAGTGTTATAATGAAGGCAACACATGATGTAAGTGTCTATATTAGCTATGTTAGCCTACTATCAAAATGACTTTAAAAGCCTTATAACGAAGGCAACACATGATGTAAGTGTCTATATTAGCTATATTAGCCTACTATCAAAATGACTTTTTAAAGTCTTATATAAGTGTTATAATGAAGGCAACACATGATGTAAGTGTCTATATTAGCTATATTAGCCTACTATCAAAATGACTTTAACAGTCTTATATAAGTGTTATAATGAAGGCAACACATGATGTAAGTGTCTATATTAGCCTACTATCAAAATGACTTTAAAAGTCTTATATAAGTGTTATAATGAAGACAACACGTGATGTAAGTGTCTATATTAGCTACAATAGCCTACTATCAAAATTACTTTAAAAGTCTTATATAAGTGTTATAATGAAGACAACACATGATGTAAGTGTCTATTTATAGCTATATTAGCCTACTATCAAAATGACTTTAAAAGCCTTATATAAGTGTTATAATGAAGGCAACACATGATGTAAGTGTCTATATTAGCTATATTAGCCTACTATCAAAATTACTTTAAAAGCCTTATAACAAAGGCAACACATGATGTAAGTGTCTATATTAGCTATATTAGACTACTATCAAAATGACTTAAAAAAAAGTCTTATATAAGTGTTATAATGAAGGCAACACATGATGTAAGTGCCTATATTAGCTAAATTAGCCTACTATCAAAATGACTTTAACAGCCTTAAATAAGTGTTATAATGAAGGCAACACATGATGTAAGTGTCTATATTAGCTATATTAGCCTACTATCAAAATGACTTTAAAAGTCTTGTATAAGTGTTATAATGAAGGCAACACATGATGTAAGTGCCAATATTAGCTATATTAGCCTACTATCAAAATGACTTTAAAAGTCTTATATAAGTGTTATAATGAAGGCAACACATGACGTTAGCGTCTATATTAGCTATATTAGCCTACTATCAAAACGACTTTAAAAGCCTTATAACGAAGGCAACACATGATGTAAGTGTCTATATTAGCCTACTATCAAAATGACTTTAAAAGTCTTATATAAGTGTTATAATGAAGGCAACACATGATGTAAGTGTCTATAATAGCCTACTATCAAAATGACTTTAAAATTCTGATATAAGTGTTATAATGAAGGCAACACATGATGTAAGTGTCTATATTAGCTATATTAGCCTACTATCAAAATGACTTTAAAAGCCTTATATAAGCATTATAATGAAGGCAACACATGATGTAAGTGTCTATATTAGCTATATTAGCCTACTATCAAAATGACTTTAAAATTCTTATATAAGTGTTATAATGAAGACAACACATGATGTAAGTGTCTATATTAGCTATATTAGCCTACTATCAAAATGACTTTAAAAGCCTTATATAAGTGTTATAATGAAGGCAACACATGATGTAAGTGTCTATATTAGCTTACTATCAAAATTACTTTAAAAGTCTTATATAAGTGTTATAATGAAGGCAACACATGATGTAAGTGCCTATATTAGCTATATTAGCCTACTATCAAAATGACTTTAACAGCCTTATATAAGTGTTATAATGAAGGCAACACATGATGGAAGTGCCTATATTAGCTATATTAGCCAAATATCAAAATGACTTTAAAAGTCTTATATAAGTGTTATAATGAAGGCAACACATGATGTAAGTGTCTATATTAGCTATATTAGCCTACTATCAAAATGACTTTAAAAGCCTTATATAAGTGTTATAATGAAGGCAACACATGATGTAAGTGTCTATATTAGCTATATTAGCCTACTATCAAAATGACTTTAACAGCCTTATATAAGTGTTATAATGAAGGCAACATATGATGTAAGTGTCTATATTAGCTACATTAGCCTACTATCAAAATGACTTTAAAAGCCTTATATAAGTGTTATGATGAAGGCAACACATGATGTAAGTGCCTATATTAGCTAAATTAGCCTACTATCAAAATGACTTTAACAGCCTTATATAAGTGTTATAATGAAGGCAACACATGATGTAAGTGTCTACATTAGCCTACTATCAAAATGACTTTAAAAGTCTTATATAAGTGTTATAATGAAGGCAACACATGATGTAAGTGTCTATATTAGCCTACTATCAAAATGACTTTAAAAGTCTTATATAAGTGTTATAATGAAGACAACACATGATGTAAGTGTCTATATTAGCTATATTAGCCTACTATCAAAATGACTTTAAAAGTCTTATATAAGTGTTATAATGAAGGCAACACATGATGTAAGTGCCTATATTAGCTAAATTAGCCTACTATCAAAATGACTTTAACAGCCTTAAATAAGTGTTATAATGAAGGCAACACATGATGTAAGTGTCTATATTAGCTATATTAGCCTACTATCAAAATGACTTTAACAGCCTTATATAAGTGTTATAATGAAGGCAACACATGATGTAAGTGCCTATATTAGCTATATTAGCCTACTATCAAAATGACTTTAACAGTCTTATATAAGTGTTATAATGAAGGCAACACATGATGTAAGTGTCTATATTAGCCTACTATCAAAATGACTTTAAAAGTCTTATATACGTGTTATAATGAAGACAACACGTGATGTAAGTGTCTATATTAGCTACAATAGCCTACTATCAAAATTACTTTAAAAGTCTTATATAAGTGTTATAATGAAGACAACACATGATGTAAGTGTCTATTTATAGCTATATTAGCCTACTATCAAAATGACTTTAAAAGCCTTATATAAGTGTTATAATGAAGGCAACACATGATGTAAGTGTCTATATTAGCTATGTTAGCCTACTATCAAAATGACTTTAAAAGCCTTATAACGAAGGCAACACATGATGTAAGTGTCTATATTAGCTATATTAGCCTACTATCAAAATGACTTTTTAAAGTCTTATATAAGTGTTATAATGAAGGCAACACATGATGTAAGTGTCTATATTAGCTATATTAGCCTACTATCAAAATGACTTTAACAGTCTTATATAAGTGTTATAATGAAGGCAACACATGATGTAAGTGTCTATATTAGCCTACTATCAAAATGACTTTAAAAGTCTTATATAAGTGTTATAATGAAGACAACACGTGATGTAAGTGTCTATATTAGCTACAATAGCCTACTATCAAAATTACTTTAAAAGTCTTATATAAGTGTTATAATGAAGACAACACATGATGTAAGTGTCTATTTATAGCTATATTAGCCTACTATCAAAATGACTTTAAAAGCCTTATATAAGTGTTATAATGAAGGCAACACATGATGTAAGTGTCTATATTAGCTATATTAGCCTACTATCAAAATTACTTTAAAAGCCTTATAACAAAGGCAACACATGATGTAAGTGTCTATATTAGCTATATTAGACTACTATCAAAATGACTTAAAAAAAAGTCTTATATAAGTGTTATAATGAAGGCAACACATGATGTAAGTGCCTATATTAGCTAAATTAGCCTACTATCAAAATGACTTTAACAGCCTTAAATAAGTGTTATAATGAAGGCAACACATGATGTAAGTGTCTATATTAGCTATATTAGCCTACTATCAAAATGACTTTAAAAGTCTTGTATAAGTGTTATAATGAAGGCAACACATGATGTAAGTGCCAATATTAGCTATATTAGCCTACTATCAAAATGACTTTAAAAGTCTTATATAAGTGTTATAATGAAGGCAACACATGACGTTAGCGTCTATATTAGCTATATTAGCCTACTATCAAAACGACTTTAAAAGCCTTATAACGAAGGCAACACATGATGTAAGTGTCTATATTAGCCTACTATCAAAATGACTTTAAAAGTCTTATATAAGTGTTATAATGAAGGCAACACATGATGTAAGTGTCTATAATAGCCTACTATCAAAATGACTTTAAAATTCTGATATAAGTGTTATAATGAAGGCAACACATGATGTAAGTGTCTATATTAGCTATATTAGCCTACTATCAAAATGACTTTAAAAGCCTTATATAAGCATTATAATGAAGGCAACACATGATGTAAGTGTCTATATTAGCTATATTAGCCTACTATCAAAATGACTTTAAAATTCTTATATAAGTGTTATAATGAAGACAACACATGATGTAAGTGTCTATATTAGCTATATTAGCCTACTATCAAAATGACTTTAAAAGCCTTATATAAGTGTTATAATGAAGGCAACACATGATGTAAGTGTCTATATTAGCTTACTATCAAAATTACTTTAAAAGTCTTATATAAGTGTTATAATGAAGGCAACACATGATGTAAGTGCCTATATTAGCTATATTAGCCTACTATCAAAATGACTTTAACAGCCTTATATAAGTGTTATAATGAAGGCAACACATGATGGAAGTGCCTATATTAGCTATATTAGCCAAATATCAAAATGACTTTAAAAGTCTTATATAAGTGTTATAATGAAGGCAACACATGATGTAAGTGTCTATATTAGCTATATTAGCCTACTATCAAAATGACTTTAAAAGCCTTATATAAGTGTTATAATGAAGGCAACACATGATGTAAGTGTCTATATTAGCTATATTAGCCTACTATCAAAATGACTTTAACAGCCTTATATAAGTGTTATAATGAAGGCAACATATGATGTAAGTGTCTATATTAGCTACATTAGCCTACTATCAAAATGACTTTAAAAGCCTTATATAAGTGTTATGATGAAGGCAACACATGATGTAAGTGCCTATATTAGCTAAATTAGCCTACTATCAAAATGACTTTAACAGCCTTATATAAGTGTTATAATGAAGGCAACACATGATGTAAGTGTCTACATTAGCCTACTATCAAAATGACTTTAAAAGTCTTATATAAGTGTTATAATGAAGGCAACACATGATGTAAGTGTCTATATTAGCCTACTATCAAAATGACTTTAAAAGTCTTATATAAGTGTTATAATGAAGACAACACATGATGTAAGTGTCTATATTAGCTATATTAGCCTACTATCAAAATGACTTTAAAAGTCTTATATAAGTGTTATAATGAAGGCAACACATGATGTAAGTGCCTATATTAGCTAAATTAGCCTACTATCAAAATGACTTTAACAGCCTTAAATAAGTGTTATAATGAAGGCAACACATGATGTAAGTGTCTATATTAGCTATATTAGCCTACTATCAAAATGACTTTAACAGCCTTATATAAGTGTTATAATGAAGGCAACACATGATGTAAGTGCCTATATTAGCTATATTAGCCTACTATCAAAATGACTTTAACAGTCTTATATAAGTGTTATAATGAAGGCAACACATGATGTAAGTGTCTATATTAGCCTACTATCAAAATGACTTTAAAAGTCTTATATACGTGTTATAATGAAGACAACACGTGATGTAAGTGTCTATATTAGCTACAATAGCCTACTATCAAAATTACTTTAAAAGTCTTATATAAGTGTTATAATGAAGACAACACATGATGTAAGTGTCTATTTATAGCTATATTAGCCTACTATCAAAATGACTTTAAAAGCCTTATATAAGTGTTATAATGAAGGCAACACATGATGTAAGTGTCTATATTAGCTATGTTAGCCTACTATCAAAATGACTTTAAAAGCCTTATAACGAAGGCAACACATGATGTAAGTGTCTATATTAGCTATATTAGCCTACTATCAAAATGACTTTTTAAAGTCTTATATAAGTGTTATAATGAAGGCAACACATGATGTAAGTGTCTATATTAGCTATATTAGCCTACTATCAAAATGACTTTAACAGTCTTATATAAGTGTTATAATGAAGGCAACACATGATGTAAGTGTCTATATTAGCCTACTATCAAAATGACTTTAAAAGCCTTATATAAGTGTTATAATGAAGGCAACACATGATGTAAGTGTCTATATTAGCTATATTAGCCTACTATCAAAATTACTTTAAAAGCCTTATAACAAAGGCAACACATGATGTAAGTGTCTATATTAGCTATATTAGACTACTATCAAAATGACTTAAAAAGTCATATAAGTGTTATAATGAAGGCAACACATGATGTAAGTGCCTATATTAGCTAAATTAGCCTACTATCAAAATGACTTTAACAGCCTTAAATAAGTGTTATAATGAAGGCAACACATGATGTAAGTGTCTATATTAGCTATATTAGCCTACTATCAAAATGACTTTAAAAGTCTTGTATAAGTGTTATAATGAAGGCAACACATGATGTAAGTGCCAATATTAGCTATATTAGCCTACTATCAAAATGACTTTAAAAGTCTTATATAAGTGTTATAATGAAGGCAACACATGACGTTAGCGTCTATATTAGCTATATTAGCCTACTATCAAAACGACTTTAAAAGCCTTATAACGAAGGCAACACATGATGTAAGTGTCTATATTAGCCTACTATCAAAATGACTTTAAAAGTCTTACATAAGTGTTATAATGAAGGCAACACATGATGTAAGTGTCTATAATAGCCTACTATCAAAATGACTTTAAAATTCTGATATAAGTGTTATAATGAAGGCAACACATGATGTAAGTGTCTATATTAGCTATATTAGCCTACTATCAAAATGACTTTAAAAGCCTTATATAAGCATTATAATGAAGGCAACACATGATGTAAGTGTCTATATTAGCTATATTAGCCTACTATCAAAATGACTTTAAAATTCTTATATAAGTGTTATAATGAAGACAACACATGATGTAAGTGTCTATATTAGCTATATTAGCCTACTATCAAAATGACTTTAAAAGCCTTATATAAGTGTTATAATGAAGGCAACACATGATGTAAGTGTCTATATTAGCTTACTATCAAAATTACTTTAAAAGTCTTATATAAGTGTTATAATGAAGGCAACACATGATGTAAGTGCCTATATTAGCTATATTAGCCTACTATCAAAATGACTTTAACAGCCTTATATAAGTGTTATAATGAAGGCAACACATGATGGAAGTGCCTATATTAGCTATATTAGCCAAATATCAAAATGACTTTAAAAGTCTTATATAAGTGTTATAATGAAGGCAACACATGATGTAAGTGTCTATATTAGCTATATTAGCCTACTATCAAAATGACTTTAAAAGCCTTATATAAGTGTTATAATGAAGGCAACACATGATGTAAGTGTCTATATTAGCTATATTAGCCTACTATCAAAATGACTTTAACAGCCTTATATAAGTGTTATAATGAAGGCAACATATGATGTAAGTGTCTATATTAGCTACATTAGCCTACTATCAAAATGACTTTAAAAGCCTTATATAAGTGTTATGATGAAGGCAACACATGATGTAAGTGCCTATATTAGCTAAATTAGCCTACTATCAAAATGACTTTAACAGCCTTATATAAGTGTTATAATGAAGGCAACACATGATGTAAGTGTCTACATTAGCCTACTATCAAAATGACTTTAAAAGTCTTATATAAGTGTTATAATGAAGGCAACACATGATGTAAGTGTCTATATTAGCCTACTATCAAAATGACTTTAAAAGTCTTATATAAGTGTTATAATGAAGACAACACATGATGTAAGTGTCTATATTAGCTATATTAGCCTACTATCAAAATGACTTTAAAAGTCTTATATAAGTGTTATAATGAAGGCAACACATGATGTAAGTGCCTATATTAGCTAAATTAGCCTACTATCAAAATGACTTTAACAGCCTTAAATAAGTGTTATAATGAAGGCAACACATGATGTAAGTGTCTATATTAGCTATATTAGCCTACTATCAAAATGACTTTAACAGCCTTATATAAGTGTTATAATGAAGGCAACACATGATGTAAGTGCCTATATTAGCTATATTAGCCTACTATCAAAATGACTTTAACAGTCTTATATAAGTGTTATAATGAAGGCAACACATGATGTAAGTGTCTATATTAGCCTACTATCAAAATGACTTTAAAAGTCTTATATACGTGTTATAATGAAGACAACACGTGATGTAAGTGTCTATATTAGCTACAATAGCCTACTATCAAAATTACTTTAAAAGTCTTATATAAGTGTTATAATGAAGACAACACATGATGTAAGTGTCTATTTATAGCTATATTAGCCTACTATCAAAATGACTTTAAAAGCCTTATATAAGTGTTATAATGAAGGCAACACATGATGTAAGTGTCTATATTAGCTATGTTAGCCTACTATCAAAATGACTTTAAAAGCCTTATAACGAAGGCAACACATGATGTAAGTGTCTATATTAGCTATATTAGCCTACTATCAAAATGACTTTTTAAAGTCTTATATAAGTGTTATAATGAAGGCAACACATGATGTAAGTGTCTATATTAGCTATATTAGCCTACTATCAAAATGACTTTAACAGTCTTATATAAGTGTTATAATGAAGGCAACACATGATGTAAGTGTCTATATTAGCCTACTATCAAAATGACTTTAAAAGTCTTATATAAGTGTTATAATGAAGACAACACGTGATGTAAGTGTCTATATTAGCTACAATAGCCTACTATCAAAATTACTTTAAAAGTCTTATATAAGTGTTATAATGAAGACAACACATGATGTAAGTGTCTATTTATAGCTATATTAGCCTACTATCAAAATGACTTTAAAAGCCTTATATAAGTGTTATAATGAAGGCAACACATGATGTAAGTGTCTATATTAGCTATATTAGCCTACTATCAAAATTACTTTAAAAGCCTTATAACAAAGGCAACACATGATGTAAGTGTCTATATTAGCTATATTAGACTACTATCAAAATGACTTAAAAAAAAGTCTTATATAAGTGTTATAATGAAGGCAACACATGATGTAAGTGCCTATATTAGCTAAATTAGCCTACTATCAAAATGACTTTAACAGCCTTAAATAAGTGTTATAATGAAGGCAACACATGATGTAAGTGTCTATATTAGCTATATTAGCCTACTATCAAAATGACTTTAAAAGTCTTGTATAAGTGTTATAATGAAGGCAACACATGATGTAAGTGCCAATATTAGCTATATTAGCCTACTATCAAAATGACTTTAAAAGTCTTATATAAGTGTTATAATGAAGGCAACACATGACGTTAGCGTCTATATTAGCTATATTAGCCTACTATCAAAATGACTTTAAAAGCCTTATATAAGTGTTATAATGAAGGCAACACATAATGTAAGTGTCTATATTAGCTATATTAGCCTACTATCAAAACGACTTTAAAAGCCTTATAACGAAGGCAACACATGATGTAAGTGTCTATATTAGCTATATTAGCCTACTATCAAAATGACTTTTTAAAGTCTTATATAAGTGTTATAATGAAGGCAACACATGATGTAAGTGTCTACATTAGCTATATTAGCCTACTATCAAAATTACTTTAAAAGCCTTATATAAGGGTTATAATGAAGGCAACACATGATGTAAGTGCCTATATTAGCTATATTAGCCTACTATCAAAATGACTTTAACAGCCTTATATAAGTGTTATAATGAAGGCAACACATGATGTAAGTGCCTATATTAGCTATATTAACCTACTATCAAAATGACTTTAAAAGCCTTATATAAGTGTTATAATGAAGGCAACACATGATGTAAGTGCCTATATTAGCCTACTATCAAAATGACTTTAACAGCCTTATATAAGTGTTATAATGAAGGCAACACATGATGGAAGTGCCTATATTAGCTATATTAGCCTACTATCAAAATGACTTCAAAAGTCTTATATAAGTGTTATAATGAAGGCAACACATGATGTAAGTGTCTATATTAGCTAAATTAGCCTATCAAAATGACTTTAGAATTCTTATATAAGTGTTATAATGAAGGCAACACATGATGTAAGTGTCTATATTAGCTATATTAGCCTACTATCAAAATGACTTTTTAAAGTCTTATATAAGTGTTATAATGAAGGCAACACATGATGTAAGCGTCTATATTAGCTATATTAGCCTACTATCAAAATGACTTTAACAGCCTTATATAAGTGTTATAATGAAGGCAACACATGATGTAAGCGTCTATATTAGATATATTAGCCTACTATCAAAATGACTTTAAAAGCCTTATATAAGTGTTATAATGAAGGCAACACATGATGTAAGCGTCTATATTAGATATATTAGCCTACTATCAAAATGACTTTAAAAGCCTTATATAAGTGTTATAATGAAGACAACACATGATGTAAGTGTCTATATTAGCCTACTATCAAAATTACTTTAAAAGTCTTTTATAAGTGTTATAATGAAGGCAACACATGATGTAAGTGTCTATATTAGCCTACTATCAAAATGACTTTAAAAGCCTTATATAAGTGTTATACTGAAGGCAACACATGACGTTAGCGTCTATATTAGCTATATTAGCCTACTATCAAAATGACTTTAAAAGCCTTATATAAGTGTTATAATGAAGGCAACACATAATGTAAGTGTCTATATTAGCTATATTAGCCTACTATCAAAATGACTTTTTAAAGTCTTATACAAGTGTTATAATGAAGGCAACACATGATGTAAGTGTCTATATTAGCCTACTATCAAAATGACTTTAAAAGCCTTATATAAGTGTTATACTGAAGGCAACACATGACGTTAGCGTCTATATTAGCTATATTAGCCTACTATCAAAATGACTTTAAAAGCCTTATATAAGTGTTATAATGAAGGCAACACATAATGTAAGTGTCTATATTAGCTATATTAGCCTACTATCAAAATGACTTTAAAAGTCTTATATAAGTGTTATAATGAAGGCAACACATGATGTAAGTTTCTATATTAGCCTACTATCAAAATGACTTTAAAATGTCAAAATAGAGTTATTCTCTATATAATGTATTTTGTTTTAATATTCTTGGTCGTCTGAATGAATTATTTGGATTTGCGTTTTTTTCTCGTGTGAAAAATTGCTTGAGTTTTTTCGTCTTTTGGCACGTAAACTACCGTAAAAGAGCCACCTAGAAACCCCCGATGGTGTCTAGAAAGGAGACGAAGAGGAAACAGAGCGGTTATGATCGTCATTAAAGTGGCCTGAACTGCCACTGCAAAGCAACACTAAAGTGGGATGGCAGCGGATATCATAGAAATGAAAATCATATTTCATCTCTGGCTTTTTTGAAGAAGCGGGGTGGGGGGGGTGTTCGGTAGAGAAAAAGAAGATTAAAAAGAAGAATAATCCACAGCTTCTTCCTCGGGCTGGCAGAGTCACACATCAACCACACTCACATTTAGATCTCAATCACCATTTGTTTATCTCCAATGCCTCCAGAAGAAATGAAATATAAAATATTTGTATATGTATAAAATACCAGATATTACAGAAAGTTATAGAACGCCTACTAATTAGAAAATATACACACGACCTCACTTTGTTACTTGAGCTACGATGCATAAATATGAGTTACAAGTTTATTCACAATACCATATTACTAGGGGTGTAACGGTACACAAAAATGTCGGTTCGGTACGTACCTCGGTTTAGAGGTCACGGTTCGGTTCATTTTCGGTACAGTAAGAAAACAACAAAACATACCTTTTTTGGTTATTTATTTACCAAATTGGTAAACAATGGCTTTATCCTTTTAACATTGGGAACACTATAATAATTCTGCCCACGTTAATCAACATTAAACTGCCTCAAGTTGTTGCTCCAAAACAACAACTGAAACGTCCTGTGTGCTTTTTCCTCCTGTATAACAGGTTAGTTTTGGTGAATCAACTCACTGAATAATATCCATGTGATCTTTATACGTTTAAGTACACATTCTGATGGCGGAGCCTAACTCTAAAGTGTTTGTGAGTTGTAGTTTGTAAATGCCCATCCATCCATCCATCTTCTTCCGCTTATCCGAGGTCGGGTCGCGGGGGCAGCAGCCTAAGCAGGGAAGCCCAGACTTCCCTCTCCCCAGCCACTTCGTCCAGCTCCTCCCGGTGGATCCCGAGGCGTTCCCAGGCCAGCCGGGAGACATAGTCTTCCCAACGTGTCCTGGGTCTTCCCCGTGGCCTCCTACCGGTCGGACGTGCCCGAAACACCTCCCGAGGGAGGCGTTCGGGTGGCATCCTGACCAGATGCCCGAACCACCTCATCTGGCTCCTCTCGATATGGAGGAGCAGCGGCTTTACTTTGAGCTCCCCCCGGATGGCAGAGCTTCTCACCCTATCTCTAAGGGAGAGCCCCGCCACCCGGCGGAGGAAACTCATTTGGGCCGCTTGTACCCTGTGATGTTGTCCTTTCGGTCATAACCCAAAGCTCATGACCATAGGTGAGGATGGGAACGTAGATCGACCGGTAAATCGAGAGCTTTGCCTTCTGGCTCAGCTCCTTCTTCACCACAACGGATCGATACAGCGTCCGCATTACTGAAGATGCCGCACCGATCCGCCTGTCGATCTCACGATCCACTCTTCCCTCACTCGTAAACAAGACTCCGAGGTACTTGAACTCCTCCACTTGGGGCAAGATCTCCTCCCCAACCCGGAGATGGCACTCCAGTTTGTAAATGAACACTGAAATTCAAAACTTTTCTTCTACATATAAAAAGTGCAACATTAAACAGTTTCAAGTCAACTCATCGTGCTTAATTTATTACAGCATTTGGGAAGCCTGTAGTTGATTTTTATTATGTAAATGTTATATTTTTATCAACGTGTGATAGCAGGGACCCTGCCATTCAAAACTAGGCTGCTGCATTACTAATGATTCATGTAACTATAGCTGAAAAAAATAGTACAATAGCAATAGGCATACTTGCCAACCCTCACGGATTTTCCGGGAGACTCCCGAAATTCAGCGCCTCTCCCGAAAACCTCCCGGGACAAATTTTCTCCCGAAAAACTCCCGAAATTCAGGCGGAGCTGGAGGCTCCATGCGGACCTGAGTGACGTGTTGACAACACACAACAACAGCGTCTACCGTAAAGAGGTTCGTCTGCCGTAAACAGCAATGTTGTGACACTTTTAAACAGGACAATACTGCCATCTACTGTACATGCATATGTGACCCACCCATAATGTGTCACATTTTTGTGTTGATTTATTTATTTTATTTTATTTTATTTTGTGGTTTGAATTCGTTTTTGGAGCTGTCATTACACATTTATCAGTATTCACATTGGTCAGTAGGGGGCAGTAGGGCGTTTCTTCCCAATTGAATGCTATCACCTGCAGACCGGAAGTGTCTTGTCATTCTGATGAGAGCGACCAGTCTGTGAACAACTGAAACGTCCTGTGTGCTTTTTCCTCCTGTATAACAGGTTAATTTTGGTGAATCAACTCACTGAATAATATCCATGTGATCTTTATAAGTTTAAGTACACATTCTGATGGTGGAGCCTAACTCTAAAGTGTTTGTGAGTTGTAGTTTGTAAATGAACACTGAAATTCAAGTATTTATTTTATTTATATATATATATATATATATATATATATATATATATATATATATATATATATATATATATATATATATATATAGCTAGAATTCACTGAAAGTCAAGTATTTCTTATATATATATATCTTAACCACGCCCCCAACCACGCCCCCCGCCCCACCCCCGACCACGCCCCCACCTCCCGAAATCGGAGGTCTCAAGGTTGGCAAGTATGGCAATAGGAGAGACTATTCATCCCTGAACACCATGGAGTTCATGGAATTATTTTTTTTCAGAATTATTGAAGTAGAGCACACAATTACCGAACAGGCTGAATATTTTGAAGTTGGAACAGTTTGAATCAGATGAAAAATGTGGGGATTGTGGAACTTTGAAGAATGTCCCATTCATTTTAATAGGAGTTTCACAACAATGTGGGAGTTTTGGGAAAAGCAGGAATTTTTTTTTAAAAATGGTAAAAAAAAAACCTTCAATGGTCTGATTGAGTTGGTGGTTGGTGTTGGAAGTTTTCGAATCGGTCAAAAAATTTTAAAATGAGAAATGGTATGACGGAATTCCTGGAATTTTGGGAAAACCAGGAATGTTTCCACCTCAAAAAAAACAACTTAGTTTTTTGTCCTGATTAAGAGGAATGTTTTGACGGTGGAACGGTTGAAGTGGGTTGAAAAATGTCGGAGGAGTAGTCATGCTTAATAAATCAGGCAAAAAGTATATTATTCACATGTGAATAATGCTGTTTAATAAACTGTATTTATATAATACACATGTGAATAATGCTGTATAATAGACTGTATTTATATTATTCACATGTGAATAATGCTGTATAATAGACTGTATTTATATTATTCACATGTGAATAATGCTGTATAATAGACTGTATTTATATTATTCACATGTGAATAATGCTGTTTAATAGACTGTATTTATATTATTCACATGTGAATAATGCTGTTTAATAGACTGCATTTATATTATTCACATGTGAATAATGCTGTATAATAGACTGTATTTATATTATTCACATGTGAATAATGCTGTATAATAGACAGTATTTATATTATTCACATGTGAATAATGCTGTATAATAGACTGTATTTATATTATTCACATGAGAATAATGCTGTATAATAGACTGTATTTATATTATTCACATGTGAATAATGCTGTATAATAGACTGTATTTATATTATTCACATGTGAATAATGCTGTATAATAGACTGTTTTTATATTATTCACATGTGAATAATGCTGTATAATAGACTGTATTTATGTTATTCGCATGTGAATAATGCTGTATAATAGACTGTATTTATGTTATTCACATGTGAATAATGCTGTATAATAGACTGTATTTATATTATTCACATGTGAATAATGCTGTATAATAGACTGTATTTATATTATTCACATGTGAATAATGCTGTATAATAGACTGTATTTATGTTATTCACATGTGAATAATGCTGTATAATAGACTGTATTTATGTTATTCACATGTGAATAATACTGTATAATAGACTGTTTTTATATTATTCACATGTGAATAATGCTGTATAATAGACTATTTATATTATTCACATGTGAATAATGCTGTATAATAGACTGTATTTATGTTATTCACACGTGAATAATGCCGTAAAATAGACTGTACTTATATTATTCACATGTGAATAATGCTGTATAATAGACTGTATTTATGTTATTCACACGTGAATAATGCCGTAAAATAGACTGTACTTATATTATTCACATGTGAATAATGCTGTATAATAGACTGTATTTATGTTATTCACATGTGAATAATGCTGTATAATAGACTGTATTTATATTATTCACATGTGAATAATGCTGTATAATAGACTGTATTTATATTATTCACATGTGAATAATGCTGTATAATAGACTGTATTTATGTTATTCACATGTGAATAATGCTGTATAATAGACTGTATTTATGTTATTCACATGTGAATAATACTGTATAATAGACTGTTTTTATATTATTCACATGTGAATAATGCTGTATAATAGACTATTTATATTATTCACATGTGAATAATGCTGTATAATAGACTGTATTTATGTTATTCACACGTGAATAATGCCGTAAAATAGACTGTACTTATATTATTCACATGTGAATAATGCTGTATAATAGACTGTATTTATATTATTCACATGTGAATAATACTGTATAATAGACTATTTATGTTATTCACATGTGAATAATGCCGTATAATAGACTGTATTTATATTATTCACATGTAAAAAAAATACCCAAGTGTTTCAGTACCTTTTTAATTTGTTTATTAAGATGTTATGATTAATTGTGTCAAATTATTTTGTTAGATCCATTACATCTATCGCATTGGTGATCTCTTCCGTTATTCCGATTAATGCCATTGATGTTGGGATGTTGGCTCTGTATCCGTATTTGAAATTAGTAAAATATATTTTTAATTATATTCCTTTCATGATACTTTTGTCTAAATTGGTGTGCTGCAAAGATTTGACGATGACAACATTTTCCTACGTGCACAAATCTTCCGGTGGCTAGAAAGAAACTGCCATGCTTTTATTCTGGAGTTTACTTTGCACTGAACGGGATGTCACTGTGTGCACATTTTAGTAGTAGTTATGTCCCACAGTCAACATAAAGATCTGAATACAAACGATTCCTTTGGCTCTGGGACTGGACCTTAATGAGTCGGTCCACAGTATTCACACATGAAGGCAGGACGTGTGTGCCTTTACTACGTCTACCTTCTACTCAATATTTGTGTAACACGACAAACGTACCTAATTCAATCATGCCTAATAGGAGTAACGTTCCGTTACGTAATTTAATCTCCCCAAGGGAGACACCACATGTGTTTAACCAGCGCACATCCGTGGGTCAGATGGAACAAATGAGGCTTAAAGACCAAAGACCAGAGGCTTCGAGAGAGGTGTGCAGCTACTATGTTCTGGCATTCACATCTCGGTAGCGAGGACGGCGAGCGGCTGCCAATGTGCAGCTGGTGTCGGCATGTGTGCGAACGCAAAGCTCTACCAGCCAGAAGTACGTAGCGTTGTGAAACCCAAGCTGGGTATTAGATTGGCGAGGGGCCGAGAGGGCGGATTGAGACTAGCTGGACAAGCGGCGCTTAGGCGAGCAAATCCTGCAGAAGTAGTCGCATTCCTAAAGTCTCGTTCTACAAAAGAGAGTCAACTGCATGTGTGGTCACTGCCAAGCATTAGGAAGACTTTCTGCAAGTTTGGTGTTGCTCACAGAGATGTGACCGTAATTTGGCCTTGTGCACTGCAAAAAGTGAAATCTAAGTAAGATCCATCCATCCATCTTCTTCCGCTTATCCGAGGTCGGGTCGCGGGGGCAGCAGCCTAAGCAGGGAAGCCCAGACTTCCCTCTCCCCAGCCACTTCGTCCAGCTCCTCCCGGGAGATCCCGAGGCGTTCCCAGGCCAGCCGGGACACATAGTCTTCCCAACGTGTCCTGGGTCTTCCCCGCGGCCTCCTACCGGTCGGACGTGCCCTAAACACCTCCCTAGGGAGGCGTTTGGGTGGCATCCTAACCAGATGCCCGAACCACCTCATCTGGCTCCTCTCGAAGTGGAGGAGCAGCGGCTTTACTTTGAGCTCCTCCCGGATGACAGAGCTTCTCACCCTATCTCTAAGGGAGAGCCCCGCCACCCGGCGGAGGAAACTCATTTCGGCCGCTTGTACCCGTGATCTTGTCCTTTCGGTCATAACCCAAAGCTCATGACCATAGGTGAGGATGGGAACGTAGATCGACCGGTAAATTGAGAGCTTTGCCTTCCGGCTCAGCTCCTTCTTCACCACAACGGATCGATACAGCGTCCGCATTACTGAAGACGCCGCACCGATCCGCCTGTCGATCTCACGATCCACTCTTCCCTCACTCGTGAACAAGACTCCGAGGTACTTGAACTCCTCCACTTGGGGCAAGATCTCCTCCCCAACCCGGAGATGGCACTCCACCCTTTTCCGGGCGAGAACCATGGACTCGGACTTGGAGGTGCTGATTCTCATCCCAGTCGCTTCACACTCAGCTGCGAACCGATCCAGTGAGAGCTGAAGATCCTGGCCAGATGAAGCCATCAGGACCACATCATCTGCAAAAAGCAGAGACCTAATCCTGCAGCCACCAAACCAGATCTCCTCAACGCCTTGACTGCGCCTAGAAATTCTGTCCATAAAAGTTATGAACAGAATCGGTGACAAAGGGCAGCCTTGGCGGAGTCCAACCCTCACTGGAAACGTGTCCGACTTACTACCGGCAATGCGGACCAAGCTCTGGCACTGATCATACAGGGAGCGGACTGCCACAATCAGACAGTCCGATACCCCATACTCTCTGAGCACTCCCCACAGGACTTCCCGAGGGACACGGTCGAATGCCTTCTCAAAGTCCACAAAGCACATGTAGACTGGTTGGGCAAACTCCCATGCACCCTCAAGGACCCTGCCGAGAGTACAGAGCTGGTCCACAGTTCCACGACCAGGACGAAAACCACACTGTTCCTCCTGAATCCGAGGTTCGACTATCCGGCGTAGCCTCCTCTCCAGTACACCTGGTAAGATGAAATATGTCAAATAAGGGTGATATTTGCTTATTTTCTGTCTGAAAGGTAATTCTTCTCACTAAGCAGATTTTATGTTAGAGTGTTTTACTTGTTTTAAGTGTTTTGGTCCTAAATGATCTCAGTAAGATATTACAGCTTGTTGCTGAGATTTGATGACCTATATCAGGGGTGCTCATTACGTCGATCGCGAGCTACCGGTCGATCTCGGAGGGTGTGTCAGTCGATCACCAGCCAGGCATTAAAAAAATAGTCCTAAAAATGAGCGATCATAAATCTTCACTATGACGTCACTTTCGTCACTCGATTGACATTCACGGCACCCGAGGGTCTTCTGAGATGACGCTGGCTGCTGCCAGCTCATTAAAATTACCGACAGGAAGGCGAGAAACACTTTATTTCAACAGACTCTGGCGCCGTACCTGTCGTCAAAACTCCAAAGACCGACTGCACAGTTGCACAATAAAAGCGCTACTTCATCCTGCCTGCGCTACCAAAATAAGAGTCTCAGAAAGCTGGCGTGCACAAGCTAGCAAGCTACGGAGTTTGCCGACAATGTATTTCTTGTAAAGTGTATACAAAGGAGTACGGAAGCTGGACAAATAAGATGCCAAAAACCAACCACTTTCATGTGGTATTGGACAGAAAATGCGGATATTATCATCACTACTGTCTGATTCCAATCAATGCAAGTCATCACAATCAATTAATACACCAACTTATATTCTTGTCTTCATGAAAGAAAGGAATCTATATGTGTTAAACATGCTTGTATTATCTCTAAACACTTTTAACTTATTAACAATATTAACTATATGTGTTAAACATGCTTGTATTATCTTTAAACACCTTTAACTTGTTAACAATATTAACTATATGTGTTAAACATGCTTGTATTATCTCTAAACACTTTTAACTTATTAACAATATTAACTATATGTGTTAAACATGCTTGTATTATATTTAAACACCTTTAACTTATTAACAATATTAACTATATGTGTTAAACATGCTTGTATTATCTTTAAACACCTTTAACTTATTAACAATATTAACTATATGTGTTAAACATGCTTGTATTATCTTTAAACACCTTTAATTTATTAACAATATTAACTATATGTGTTAAACATGCTTGTATTATCTTTAAACATCTTTAACTTGTTAACAATATTAACTATATGTGTTAAACATGCTTGTATTATCTTTAAACACCTTTAACTTGTTAACAATATTAACTATATGTATTAAACAAACTTGTATTTTCATTAAACACCTTTAATTTATTAACAATATTAACTATATGTGTTAAACATGCTTGTATTATCATTAAACACCTTTAACTTGTTAACAATATTAACTATATGTGTTAAACATGCTTGCATTACCATTAAACACCTTTAACTTGTTAACAAAAACATATGTTTCATAAATAAGTAAATATAAATTATATATATATTAATGAGGTAGATCCCCACGACTTGATCAATTGAAAAGTAGCTCGCCTGCAGAAAAAGTGTGAGCACCCCTGACCTATATTGAGTAAAACATGCTTGAAACTAGAATATCAAGTGTTGCAAAGCTGTGTCATCAACACTCACAAGTATAAAACTACTTTTTTAAAGTAAGAATTTCTTATTTCAAGCATGAAAAAAAAAATCATGATTTTGACACAATTGTGTGTCATAATTAAAACAGATGACAGCCAAATGGACTTTGCTGTTTTATTTTCAATGAAACAATAGAAAATATGTACTCATATAGTAGTACAGTTGGCACAGTACAGTAAACTGACAGTTAATATTTAAACATTTAACATTTCAAACAATTTTGTACAGAAATAGTTCATGCACATTCAGATAAATTCTTCAAAATTACAATGTTGGCCGGGGGCCGGGCTGTATATATGCGCACTAATTGACTGAAAGAGAACGCACTTGACGCGATGATGTCATGTTATCCATGGAGAAATGCATTTTTAGACAATATGATTTGCCTGAGCGGCTAGGAGACTCCGAGAGTAACAAGCGCTTGCCTTGTTGCCTTTCCATTAAGAACAATAAATTAGTTTTTAGTATAAGTTTGCTGGTTTCAAGAAATGTAATATCATTATGTCAAGATAATGGCACTAGTATTTACTTCATTTAAGAATATTTTTCAACATATTGAGCAAAAAGGTTTAATTTTTTTTTTCTACCAAGAAAAGTGCACTTGTTATTAGTGAGAATATACTTATTTTAAGCTATTTTTGTGTTCATTGAGGTTAGCTAATTTTACTTGTTTTGGAAAGTTTTGACAAGCCAAATTTTCTTGTTCTATTGGCAGATAATTTTGCTTAGTTCAAATAAAATACCCCTCATTTTTGTATTTTTTTTTCTTGTTTTTGAACACTGACTTTTTGCAGTGTGGTTAGAGTGTCCGCCCTGAGATGGGTAGGTCGTGAGTTCAAACCCCGGCCGAGTCATACCAACAGGGCCGGCCCGTGGCATAGGCCGTATAGGCAAATGCTAAGGGCGCCGTCCATCAGGGGGCGACACGCCAGTGCCACAAATGTTGGAGAAAAAAAAAAAAAAAAAAAAAGTTGGTACTATTATTTCTAAATACAAAAAATAATCCCACGTTAATTAAAATGCAAAGTAAAGCCTATTTAATAGAAATATTATTTGTTACAACATTACGCCCCCCCGCACGGTGCGCCCCCTCCCTTCCCGTATCATGACTCTTTTTGGACGTCACCACATCAAAAAATCAACATAAGATGTCAAAACGCCCAAAACTGTCAGGTGCCCAGGGAAGAAAAAAGAGAAAAGAAGAGGAGTAGAAACGAGAAAAGACAGAGGTAGCAGGTAGGTAACGTTAGCCTACATGAAATTATTTGTCTGTTACAGAACGTGATAGTAACCTGGCTTTTTAGCATTAAGCTAATGTTACATGATTCGGCAATTGCTAATCAATAAATAGCTAGTTCTGTTTTAATGTCGGGTTAATATTTTGGAGGGGGCTAAATTGTTATGGAAAATAATAATGTAACGTTAGGTAATTACAGTACTCCCACCTTACATTCCTCAGGGACATTTGTATTAGATCTTTTAAGCAGGTGTTTTTTGTTTACATTGTTATTGCCTTCTGGTTAGCTAATGTTTGCCCTGCAGGTAATAGTCACTTTTCCACCCCTTTATATATTAGGTATAGTTGTAAGTAAAAAAAAAAAAGGTCAAAGACAAAGCTATTCGGTTTCTTGTGAGTATATACACTTCACTGCCGATGTGGGGGGGGGCGCCACCTAAAATCTTGCCTAGGGCGCCAGATTGGTTAGTGCCGGGCCTGTATACCAAAGACTATAACAACGGGACCCATTATTTACCATGAATTGATTAACGTGGACCCCGACTTAAACAAGTTGAAAAACTTATTGGGGTGTTACCATTTAGTGGTCAATTGTACGGAATATGTACTGTACTGTGCAATCTACTAATTAAAAGTCTCAATCAATCAATTTTAATTTTCCTGAGGGAACTCTCCTGAAGGAATCAATAAAGTACTATCTATCAATCAATCAATCAATCGTACCTTTTGCATCATTAGAAACATGGACGACGATACCGCTAAGCATCTCTTTTCTTTGGCGTTTTGAAAAAGTTGTACATTGTTGGCTTTGTCGCTTTGTAAACAAACACTATGCTCAAGTAAAACATGTCAAGGATTGAGCTGACCTTCGACCCCTGACCTAGGCCGCTCCGTTGCGATTGGTCAGGCTGCGTATTCGGCTAAGAGAAGAAGAATGCAGATTTACTATGTACCGTATTTTCCGGACCATAAGCCGCACTGCCGATGAGCGGGTCTATTCAGGTCTTTCTTCATATATAAGGCGCACCGGATTATAAGGCGCATTAAAGGAGTCATATTATTATTATTTTTTTCTAAATGTAAAAGAGTTCCTTGTGGTCTACATAACATGTAATGGTGGTTCTTTGCTCAAAATGTTGCATAGATGATGTTTTACACATCATCTTCAAGCCGCTTTCTGACTGTTTTGTGGTCTTATTTACGTGGCTCACCTTCGACAGCGTCTTCTGCCCGCCATCTTTGTTGTAGCGGTGTAGCGTGCAAGGACGGGAGTGGAAAAAGTGTCAAAAGATGGCGCTAACTGTTTTAATGACATTCAGACTTTACTTCAATCAATAACGGAGCAGCATCTCCTCATCCGGAAACAACAACAACAACACCCGGAAATGTGTCCTGTGAAAAAAAACGTCCGACCGGAACTCTCTAATAACTAAAGTTCCTTGGGTGAATAATGTAAACTCACTACACCGGTATGTTTTAGCGCTTTCATGGTGAGTTTACTGACAGATATAAGTAAGAACTTTACACTACTTTATATTAGAAATGGCAACAGCGGAGGATGAATGTCACATAACAAGAAGATAGAGAAAAAGAAGAAGCTTATCGACTACGGTGTCGACACGGACTACAAAGGCAGACGCGCGCAATTTTTCAGGATTCCAATCAATGCAAGTCATCAGAATCAGGTAATAAACCAACTTATATTCTTGTCTTCATGAAAGAAAGGAATCTATATGTGTTAAACATGCTTGTATTATCTTTAAACACCTTTAACTTATTAACAATATTAACTATATGTGTTAAACATGCTTGTATTATCTTTAAACACCTTTAACTTATTAACAATATTAACTATATGTGTTAAACATGCTTGTATTATCTTTAAACACCTTTAACTTATTACCAATATTAACTATATGTGTTAAACATGCTTGTATTATCTTTAAACACCTTTAAGTTGTTAACAATATTAACTATATGTATTAAACATTCTTGTATTATCATTAAACACCTTTAATTTTTTAACAATATTAACTATATGTGTTAAACATGCTTGTATTATCATTAAACACCTTTAACTTGTTAACAATATTAACTATGTATTAAACATGCTTGTATTATCATTAAACACCTTTAATTTTTTAACAATATTAACTATATGTATTAAACATGCTTGTATTATCATTAAACACCTTTAATTTTTTAACAATATTAACTATATGTGTTAAACATGCTTGCATTATCTTTAAACACCTTTTACTTGTTAACAATATTAACTATATGTATTAAACATACTTGTATTATCATTAAACACCTTTAATTTATTAACAATATTAACTATATGTGTTAAACATGCTTGCATTATCATTAAACACCTTTAACTTGTTAACAAAAACATATATTTCATAAATAAGTAAATATAAATTATATATATGATCCCCACGACTTGATCAATTGAAAAGTAGCTCGCCTGCAGAAAAAGTGTGAGCACCCCTGGACTACGGTGTCGTCACAGACTACAAAGGCGGGCGCGCGCAATTTTTCAGGACTTATGCAGATCCCAAATACAGATCAGCAGGTACCAGAAGGTAAGAAAAGTTGCTTTTGCATAATATTGCGAAACAAAACGGCAGATAATATGTCTTACCTTATACACACACCATAATAATACTCCTGTGTTGAAGCACATCAAGCGGTGTGGCTTCATAGCTTACCAAAGTCCTACTAAAACATTTTGATAGATTTTTGAGAACAGTGTGTAATGTTCTATATTTTCAATAGAACATATAAAACGTTGCTGTTGTTTACTTGAGTCATATTGCCATCATAGTGCAGTCTACACATTGCTCTTATGTTTGACTGCCATCTACTGGTCACACTTATCATTACACTATGTAGCAAATAAAATTGCTTCGAGGTCGGTAAGCACAACCAGAATTATTCCGTACATTAGGTTATAAGGCGCACTATCGAGTTTTGAGGAAAATTAAAAGTTTTTAAGTGCGCCTTATAGTCCGTAAAATAGGGTATATTAGGGCTGTCAAAGTTAACGCATGCAATCAATTTTAAAACATAATTGCATTAATCAAAAACTAGATTTGAGAAGAAAGCTGAATGCTTCAGAAAGAGAGCAGATGATTGTACGGTAGTCAGGGAGAATTATTAGGGCCTTATGATAGAATTTTATCGACAAGCCAGACGGGTCATTGACCTCAATCCATCTACCGTATTTTCCACACTATTAGCCGCACCTAAAAACCACAAATTTTCTCAAAAGCTGACAGTGCGGCTTATAACCCGGTGCGCTTTATATATGGATTAATATTAAGATTCATTTTCATAAAGTTTAGGTCTCGCAACTACGGTAAACAGCCGCCATCTTTTTTCCCCGGAGAAGAGGAAGCGCTTCTTCTTCTACTGTAAGCAACCGCCAAGGTAAGCACCCGCCCCCATAGAAGAGGAAGCGCTTCTTCTTCTACTGTAAGCAACCACCCGCCCCCATAGAAGAAGCGCGCGGGTATTACGTTTCATTTCATTTGTGTGTTTACATCTGTAAAGACCACAAAATGGCTCCTATTAACGCAGAATTCAAACTCAAGGCAATAAGTCACGCAGTAGAACACGGAAATAGAGCAGCAGCAAGAGAATTGAACATAAATGGTGCGTAGGTAGAGGAAGCAACAAGATGACCTGCGCCACTAAGACAGGGAGACAGCGCCGGACGACATACGCCAACATCTGCCAGTGGATTGTAAATGCCTGGGCGGATATATCGGTCTCAACTGTGGTCCGAGCTTTCCGGAAGGCAGGATTCACGGAACTGCTGGACAACAACAGCAACATTGACTCTGATGACTTCGACGAGACGGAGCCGTCCATTTTGGATGCCGTATTCGCCCAACTTGTTAATTCAGACACTGAAGAAGAATTCGAGGGATTTATGGATGAGGAATAACTTCAGAAAGTGAGCTTTAAATGTTTATTTTGTGTGTTGTGTGACATTAACGTTCGAGCAACGTTGAGTTATTGATGTTGCTATTGCTCTGCACTAATTTGAGTGTTACTATTTTTGTGATTGCACATTTGCACATTACATTTTGGGGGTGAACAGAGTTGTTAGAACGCTGCTTTGTAATATATTATTAAAGTTTGACTGACCTATCTGTTACCTATATTTTGACATTCCCTTTAGCGCAGCGTAGGCGCGGCTTATAACCCGGGGCGGCTTATAGGTGGACAAAGTTTTGAAATATGCCATTCATTGAAGGTGCGGCTAATAACCCGGGGCGGCTTATAGTGCGGAAAATACGGTAAATGAACAATGACATGTCGTCATGTACTTCATCACATCCTGATCTGCTCCTGCCATCTGCATGTGCCCAAACTGTGATGGCAGCACAGTTCTCTTCACACTTCCTGCGGGAAGCTGAGATTGAGCTTTGGACTGGACACACGCACGCACGCACGCACGCACGCACGCACGCACGCACGCACGCACGCACGCACGCACGCACGCACGCACGCACGCACGCACGCACGCACGCACGCACGCACGCACGCACGCACGCACGCACGCACGCACGCACGCACGCACGCACGCACGCACGCACGCACGCACGCACGCACGCACGCACGCACGCACGCACGCACGCACGCACACACACACACACACACACACACACGCACACGCACACGCACACATTCTTGTATTTGTCACCTTCTTGAGACCTCCGAATAATGCCTATCTCTTTAGGACCAGCCTTTCTAGATTTATAAAGATGTGTATTTACAATATTAATAATATATACATACTATGCACATATAAAAAAGATTGTTGTGGAAAATGAGTTGGAATTTCACAAGAAAAAGGTCACAGGTTCACAAGAAAAACTTAGAATTTTGTGAGTATTATAATAAGTCGTAATTTTACTCAACGCAAGTCAAAATTTACAAGAAAAACTGAGCATTTGTGCAATATTATGATAAAAGTTGGAATTTTACTCAATATCAGTTGCAATTTTTACAAGGAAAGCTTAAAATTTGGGCAATTTTATGAAAAGAGTCGTCATTTTAATCGACAAAAGTCACAATTTTATAAGAAAACTTAAAAATTTGGGCAATATTATAAGAATAATCTGAATTTTTACTTGACACTCAAAAAATGTCACTGTTTTACAAGAACAACAAAAAAATTGGCAACATTGTGATAAAAGTCAGAATTCTATACGATAAATGTCACCATTTTGCATGAAAAAGTCATAATTTTACATAAAAGTCATAATTTTACAAGAAAATATTGCAATATTACACAAAGAATATGAGAAATTGTTCCCAATTTTATAAGAAAAGGGTCAACACATTGTGAGAAAAAGACTGCTTTTGTTCATTCTTGTTTTCTTTGACTTTTTTGTTTGTAATTTATTTTTAATCGTCATTATTTACTTCAAGTTATTACAGTATGTCTCTATATACATATTTATATATTTTCTTTTTTATAATTTTGGCCAAAGGGGGCACATTTCAATTTCTTACACACACTTGTTATTTCATATGTTGACCAGAGGGGGAGCACTTTTAAAAGCGACACACAGTCAATTTGAAAAATCCCTCCTTCTTGGGACCACCCTCATTTTGACCACCAGGGGTGCAAATGAGACATTCTCTATTAGATGCAATGCTATTGGGACCATGATTTATGTCATCACTTGTTCACACCTCCTCATATGGAAGGTACTTTTCCTTGTTGATGTCTCAAGAAGGGTAGAAATACAAGAACACACACACACACACACACACACACACACACACACACACACACACACACACACACACACACACACACATTCTTGTATTTGTCACCTTCTTGAGACCTCCGAATAATGCCTACCTCTTTAGGACCACCCTTTCTAGATATATAAAGATTTGTATTTACAACATTAATAATATATACATACTATGCAAATATAAAAAAGCTTGTTTTGAAAAATGAGTTGGAATTTCACATGAAAAAGGTCACAGGTTTACAAGAAAACTTAGAATTTTGTGAGTATTATGACAAAAATCGTAATTTTACTCAACGCAAGTCAAAATTTTACAAGAAAAACTGAGCATTTGTGCAATATCATGATAAAAGTTGGAATTTTACTCAATATCAGTCGCAATTTTTACAAGGAAAGCTTAAAATTGTGGCAATTTGATGAAAAGAGTCATCATTTTACTCAACAAAAGTCACAATTTTATAAGAAAACTAAACACTTTTGGCAATATTATAAGAATAATCCGAATTTTTACTCGGCAAAATTATGACTAAAGTCATAATTTTACTCAAAAAATGTCACTGTTTTACAAGAACAACAAAAAAATTGGCAACATTGTGATACAAGTCAGAATTTTATACGACAAATGTCACCATTTTGCATTAAAAAGTAATAATTTTACATAAAAAAACTGCATTTGTGCAATATTATGATAAAAGTTGGAATTATATTCAATAACAGTCGCAATTTTTACAAGGAAAGCTTACAATTGTGGCAATTTTATGAAAAGAGTCGTCATTTTACTCGACAAAAGTCACAATTTTATAAGAAAACTTAAAAATTTGGGCAATATTGTAAGAATAATCTGAATTTTTACTCAAAAAAATTCACCGTTTTACAAGAACAACAAAAAAATTGGCAACATTGTGATACAAGTCAGAATTTTATATGACAAATGTCACCAATTTGCATTAAAAAGTAATCATTTTACAAGAAAAACTGTGCATTTGTGCAATATCATGATAAAAGTTGGAATTCTAGCAATATCATGATAAAAGTTGGAATTCTATTCAATAACAGTCGCAATTTTTACAAGGAAAGCTTAAAATTGTGGCAATTTTATGAAAAGAGTCTTCATTTTACTCAACAAAAGTCACAATTTTGTAAGAAAACTTAAAAATTTGGGCAATATTGTAAGAATAATCGGAATTTTTACTCGGCAAAATTATGACTAAAGTCATAATTTTACTCAAAAAATGTCACCGTTTTACAAGAACAACAAAAAAATTGGCAACATTGTGATACAAGTCAGAATTTTATACGACAAATGTCACCATTTTGCATTAAAAAGTAATAATTTTACATTAAAAAAAAAGTAATACTTTTACGAGAAAATATTGCAATATTACGGAAACAGAAAGAATATGAGAAATTGTTCCCAATTTTATAAGAAAAAAGTCGACACTGTGAGAAAAAGACTGCTTTTAGTTCATTGTTTTTTTTTGACTTTTTTGTTTGTAATTGGTTTTTAATCTTCATTATTTACTTCAAGTTATTACAGTATGTCTCTATATACATATTTATTTTTTTAAATTAATTTTGGCCAAAGGGGGCACATTTCAATTCCTTACACACACTTGTTATTTCATATGTTGGCCAGGGCGGTAGCGCTTCAAATGTTTACACAAACGTATTATTTCATATGTTGGCCAGTGGGGGAGCACTTCAAATGTTTACACACACTTGTTATTTCATATGTTGACCAGAGGGGGAGCACCTGAAATTTTTACACACACTTGTTATTTCATATGTTGACCGGAGGGGGAGCACTTTTAAAAGCGACACACAGTCAATTTGAAAAATCCCTCCTTTTTTGAGACCACCCTCATTTTAATAGATGTCACCACCAGGGGTGCAAATGAGACATTCTCTATTAGATGCAATGGTTTTTAGTATCGGGACCATGATTCCGGTCCTAACTTGTTCACACCTCCTCATATGGACGGTACTTTTCCTTGTTGATGTCTCAAGAAGGGTAGAAATACAAGAACACACACACACACACACACACTTTACGCAGCGCTCCTGCAAAGCAAGCAATCCTCTCTTGCTGCAGCCGCCAGCACGCAGGAAGTTAATCACTTCGGGTGTGTTGTGTGCAACGTCTCATGATGACGTGTGGTGAAAAATGAATGAGACAAAG
This sequence comes from Nerophis lumbriciformis, assembly GCF_033978685.3. NCBI lineage: Eukaryota > Metazoa > Chordata > Actinopteri > Syngnathiformes > Syngnathidae > Nerophis > Nerophis lumbriciformis. The sequence continues at coordinate 1,052,314 of NC_084559.2, read as the reverse complement.
GAGGCGCAATTACAACACGTTGTTCTTCCTTGTCAAACTCAGTGAAGTTGGGTGTGTTATAAGTGATGTGCAGTCATGTGCTGCTCCCTGGGCTGCTGGCACCGGCCAACAGATCAGCTGCTTGCCTTCTGTTCACGCCGATTGTTTACTGTGATAACAACCTCCTACCTAGAAAAAAAAAAGCTGTGTTTGGAAATGTTTGAGTGTTTTATTGGAGCGCTGCGGTGTCGTCCTTCTGTGTCACAAGGATAAGAAGAGGCGCGCTTTGGGTAAGTGGGGGTGGGGGGTGGGGGGGGGGGGGGGTGGGGGGGGGCCGTGTCCGTGTTTACTAACAAAACATCACCGCGAAGCCAGATGTCGAGTTTCTTAACATGGAGATATTCTTACTACTTTTCTTTTGTCGAGCACAAAGTGTCAAGACTTGGTCCTGGGTGTGTGCTTTTCCGGGATGCAACGGAAAGTTGGCACGGGCGAGACGGGGAATGAAGGTACATGATTTATTTAAAGACTATAAATACAAAAAAAAAGGATCAAACAAAAAGCGCGCACAGTGGCGGAGAATAAACTATGAAATCAAACAAAACTTGCAAACTATGGCTTGAATAAAGAAAACTTACTTGGCATGGACAAAAAAAGGAGCAGCGTGAACATGGACATGAAACAATGGACAGAGCATAAATGTGGTGTGAGGTCGTCAGGACGAACAACAGAAAATGAATGAACTTTAATACTATGGACATGATTAGTGAAAGCAGGTGCGTGACTCAAAACGTGAAACAGGTGCGTGGCGTGACAGGTGAAAACTAATGGTTGCTATGGTGACAAACAAGAGTGCACAATGAGTCCAAACGTGGAACAGGTGAAACTAATGGGGTAATCATGGAAACAAGACAAGGGAGTGAAAAGACAGAAACTAAAGAGTCCTATAACTAAACAAAAACATGACTTAACACAAAACATGATTACACAGACATGACACAAAGAAAAGAACATTTTAGTTAAATGTAAGTTGTGTCTTGGATCAAAGATCCTATTGCTGCCCAAAACAGCTATTCAAATCTGCTGAAACAGCTACAAAAGCAACATGCTTCGACGTGAACCAGTCATTAGTCAGGATGAGAGATAACAAGACATATTAAACGCTAATAAATGTAGAAAAAGAAAAAATGGAACCTGCTCAAATCCCCCTCCCCCCAAGTGGGGCCTGACCACCAAACTGTATATGGTCTATAACAGCGGTGTCAAACTGGTTTTCATTGAGGGCCACATTGCAATTATGGCTGCCCTCTGAGGGCCGCCTGTAACAGTATGAATATTAATGTATAATAGCTTTGTTACACATTTTGCATAAACAATGTATGTCTTCATCGTGCGTCTTAAATTTTTGTTCTAGTTGTATCCGGAGTCGGCACGCACTACAAAGGCGGACGCGCACAATTTTTCAGGACTTATGCAGATCCCAAATACAGATCAGCAGGTACCACTCTCGTTTTGGTTGTACAGAGATTGGATGGCCCCCAGCAGTGCTCCCCTCACCCCGTACTTCCTCAGCACCTCCCACTATTTTACACCTATTTTATTGATGGATCAGTATCCCTCCACAAATATTCCCCCCAAAAATGCTTGTGTAAAGCTTATGTCAGAATAATTGTATCTAAGTTATCACAAAACTTTGTTTCAATGAGTTACCGGCGAGCAGACAAAAGCTGTCTTTGATCCTACCAATCAAAAGACTTGTAAAACTCCACTGTGTAGGATGGGAAGCGACATGAAGGTGTCGGTTTCTTTGATGTATTGTAATCCACAGGAAGATTTTGTCTTGACTTGAGATCTACAAAGCGGAGAGGAAGCAGGTCCTGACTCCCCTCCAGGCACCTTTTTTTGAACTATTTTGTAACCAAAGGCGACGGCTGTTTACGACCCCCGTCCCTTTAGAAACAGCTGTTGCCATGTAGTCAGGGAAAGTCCAAATAAAAAAGGAGGCGTACATTCTTTCGTCAAAGCGTGGTGGGAGACTGTACAAGGGTACAGGTCTACGCGTTTCTCCTCATTGAGCCAAATTTCATTCTGTCTCTGTTTAATTCCTTGCTTCTTTGTCTGTTTAATGGATGTCATCAGTGTTTGAACCTGACATCTTGGTTTATCATGGGGAAATGTGTAGAATAACAAGTTTCATCACCATATTTGTGTTCTTATGCTGAAATATATTTTGTAATTAAATCCTGGTAAGAACTAAATGGTTGACATTATCTTTGATTGTGCATTGATGCTCATGTTAAGGTCTGGTAAATGAGTCCCGTCAGCCTTTTTTTCTAGAAAAAAAAAATCGTGTCATGGCGTTCCCTGCAAACTGAACAGAGAGTTGAAGTGGCTTTTGTCCACTGAGTGCCCTCTGGTGTTTATATTGGCTGATGTGGACATCCACCCCCACAACTGTGAATGCACCATTCATACGGCCCTCAGAGAGCTCCGGTCTCAGTACAAGACCCAGACGGGGTCAATGAAGCAAAGTGGGACAGTATATCTCCAAACACCTTTGTGGAGATATGAATCCACAAAACTTTATCTAATGATTTTTTTTTTTTCAAGTGAAACACACCTTTGCAACATCGGTAGCATTATTAGTAGAGATACTCCAATTATAAACTCAAAGGGCCACAAACAAGGTGCATTTATCTCACTTGTGGCAGTCCATCACAAATAGATTTGGCCCAATCACATAATATCTACAGCTTTTCACACACACAAGTGAATGCAAAGCATTCTTGGTCAACAGCCATACAGGTCACACTGAGGGTGGCCGTATAAACAACTTTAACACTGTTACAAATATGCGCCACACTGTGAACCCACACCAAACAAGAATGACAAACACATTTCGGGAGAACATCCGCACCGTAACACAACATAAACACAACAGGACAAATACCCAGAATCCCTTGCAGCACTAACTCTTCCGGGACGCTACAATATACGCCTCCGCTACCACCAAACCCCGCACCACCCCCCCATCTCCCGAATTCAGAGGTCTCAAGGTTGGCAAGTATGGGTACCAGAAGGTAAGAAAAGTTAATTTTGCATAATATTGCGAAACAAAACGCCAGATAATGTTTTACCTTATACACACACCATAATAATACTCCTATGTTGAAGCACATCAAGCGGTGTGGCTTCATAGCTTACCAAATTCGTACTATAAAAATGTTGATAGATTTTGGACCGCCATGTGTAATGTTCTATATTTTCAATGGAACATATAAAATGTGGCTGTTGTTTACTTGAGTCATATTGCAGTCCACGCGTATCTCTTATGTGTGACTGCCATCTTCTGGTCACACTTATCATTTCACCATGTACCAAATAAAATACCTTCGAGGTCGGTAAGCATGACCATTAGGCGCGCCGGGTTATAAGGCGCACCGTCTAATTTTGAGGAAATGAAAAGATTTTAAGTGCGCCTTATAGTCCGGAAAATACGGCACTTCTACTGTATTGTTCAACGCCTGCTCCCTTGTTTTCGGCGGGTCCGACAAGTAACGTGACAGAAATCACACAGTTTGAGCATTTCCCCATGCAGGTACACGTTGGACCCCCGGAAGAAGCCCCACATTAAAATCCAACCCCCGTTCATCAGACCAGAACAAATACCCAGAATCCCTTGCATCCCTAACTCTTCCGGGATGCTACAATATACATCCCCCCCCCCGCTACCCCCAACCCCGCCCACCTCAACCTCCTCATGCTCTCTCAGGGAGAGCATGTCCCAAATTCCAAGCTGCTGTTTTGAGGCATGTTAAAAAACAGAATGCACTTTGTGACTTCAATAACAAATTGAAGGCATGAATTGGCTTTTTTTTTTTCCATAACTTGAGTTGATTTATTTTGGAAAACCTTGTTACATTGTTTAATGCATCCAGCGGGGCATCACAACAAAATTAGGCATAATAATGTGTTCATTCCAGCACTGTATATATCGGTATCGGTTGATATCGAAATCGGTAATTAAGAGTTGGACAATATCGGAATATCGGCAAAAAAGCCATTATCGGACATCTCTAGTTGTAATAATAAATTGAGTAATCAAACAAGAGTCAAAGTCTTTCGTATCCTTTGTGATATGCTGACATGTTTACATTCAAAAAGATTACCTAATTTCGTAGTTTTCTGTACTTTTAGTAGGAAATCCACACAAGTGTTGTTACATGAGGTCCTTGGTGTGCCAGAGAATAAGAAGACACAGCAGGAGGGATCACCGTTTGCCACTTTAATGAAATTTTTGCTATATTTTATGATGATTCAAACCCCTCTATATATCTAGCAACTTTTTCTGGTCTAGACACTTTTGGAGATTCTAACAGAACGCAAGTATCGCTCTTCTTAATGAGCAGAGGGTCCTGCTGTGGGCTCCTCCTTCCATCTGATAGCACTCACAATTGGTTCTGGGAAATAAAACCAAAATAAAAAAAACCTGAAAAAAATAAAGTTCCTCTGTATTTATTAACATACACTACTTATTTTGCATTGCCTGTATTTAGCGATCATAAAGAATCCATCAAAAATAACATGAATATGCCTTCTGTGGGAAAACGCTGTGCTGTATATTTAACACAAAATGTTTATTTCACTCAAGAAAAATAGCAATAATAATTAATTAACCATCATCTTTATTCCACCAAACCAAAGTGTCTTGCCCAAGGACATAACGGCAGATAAGGACTTAAATTTAACTTGAACATTTTATTTGTTTATACATACACTTGTAAAGAACATAATGTCATGGTGTCAGGTTCAAATACTGATGACATCTATTAAACAGACAAGAAGCAAGGAATCATGCAGAGACAGGTATTTAAATTTTTTTTTTTGGTCATAAAAAATACAATCATGTGTGCTTACGGACTGTATCCCTGCAGACTGTATTGATATATATTGATATATAATGTAGGAACCAGAATATTAATAACAGAAAGAAACAACCCTTTTGTGCGAATGAGTGTAAATGAGTGTGAATGGGGGAGGGAGGTTTTTTGGGTTGGTGCACTAATTGTAAGTGTATCTTGTGTTTTTTATGTTGATTTAATAAATAAATAAATAAAAATAATAATACAAAAAAAAAAAAAAAAAAATATATATATATATATATTTATTTTTTTATTTTTTTATTATTATTTTTATTTATTTATTTATTAAATCAACATAAAAAACACAAGATACACTTTCCTGGATCTCAGGAAACAGAGTGGACCGACACCAGCAGATGACATGGCACCCCAAACCATCACCCAACCATGCAAATTTTGCATTTCCTTTGAAATCGAGGTCCCAGAGTCTGAAGGAAGACAGGAGAGGCACAGGATCCACGTTGCCTGAAGTCTAGTGTAAAGTTTCCACCATCAGTGATGGTTTGGGGTGCCATGTCATCTGCTGGTGTCGGTCCACTCTGTTTCCTGAGATCCAGGGTCAACGCAGCCGTCTACCAGCAAGTTTTAGAGCACTTCATGCTTCCTGCTGCTGACCTGCTCTATGGAGATGGAGATTTCAAGTTCCAACAGGACTTGGCGCCTGCACACAGCGCAAAATCTACCCGTGCCTGGTTTACGGACCATGGTATTTCTGTTCTAAATTGGCCCGCCAACTCCCCTGACCTTAGCCCCATAGAAAATCTGTGGGGTATTGTGAAAAGGAAGATGCAGAATGCCAGACCCAAAAACGCAGAAGAGTTGAAGGCCACTATCAGAGCAACCTGGGCTCTCATAACACCTGAGCAGTGCCAGAAACTCATCGACTCCATGCCACGCCGCATTAACGCAGTAATTGAGGCAAAAGGAGCTCCAACCAAGTATTGAGTATTGTACATGCTCATATTTTTCATTTTCATACTTTTCAGTTGGCCAACATTTCTAAAAATCCCTTTTTTGTATTAGCCTTAAGTAATATTCTAATTTTGTGACACACGGAATTTTGGATTTTCATTTGTTGCCACTTCAAATCATCAAAATTAAATGAAATAAACATTTGAATGCATCAGTCTGTGTGCAATGAATAAATATAATGTACAAGTTACACCTTTTGAATGCAATTACTGAAATAAATCAAGTTTTTCAAAATATTCTAATTTACTGGCCTTTACCTGTATATATATATATTTATTTTTATTTTTTTATTTATATATTATTATTATTTATTTTTTTTACAATTTTTTTATTTATTTCTTGTGCGGCCCGGTACCAATCGATCCACGGACCACTGCCTTAGAGCGTAGGGCGAGACTGTGACTGAGTGTGCAGCTCCATGCGTCCTCCTCATGAGCTAAATTGAACTCTGTCTCTGCATGATTCCTTGCTTCTTGTCTGTTTAATAGATGTCATCAGTGTTTGAACCTGACACCATGACATTATGTTCTTTACAAGTGTATGTAAACTTCTCACCACGCCTGTATGTATAAACCAGGGGTGCTCATTACGTCGATCGCGAGCTACCGGTCGATCTCGGAGGGTGTGTCAGTCGATCACCAGCCAGGCATTAAAAAAATAGTCCTAAAAATGGGCGATCATAAATCTTCACTATGACGTCACTTTCGTCACTTGATTGACATTCACGGCACCCGAGGGTCTTCTGAGATGACGCTGGCTGCTGCCAGCTCATTAAAATTACCGACTGGAAGGCGAGAAACACTTTATTTCAACAGACTCTGGCGCCGTACCTGTCGTCAAAACTCCAAAGACCGACTGCACAGTTGCACAATAAAAGCTCTGCTTCATCCTGCCTGCGCTACCAAAATAAGAGTCTCAGAAAGCTGGCGTGCACAAGCTAGCAAGCTACAGAGTTTGCCGACAATGTATTTCTTGTAAAGTGTATACAAAGAAGTACGGAAGCTGGACAAATAAGATGCCAAAAACCAACCACTTTCATGTGGTATTGGACAGAAAGGAGGACTTTTTTTCTCCTCCATTCGAAAATGCGGACATTATCAGCACCACTGTCTGATTCCAATCAATGCAAGTCATCAGAATCAGGTAATACACCAACTTATATTCTTGTCTTCATGAAAGAAAGGAATCTATTGTGTTAAACATGCTTGTATTATCTTTAAACACCTTTAACTTGTAACAATATCAACTATATGTGTTAAACCCACCCTGGCTCTGACCTGTTCCACCTGCTGCCCTCTGGGAAGCGCTACAGGTGCATTAAAACCAAAACAAACAGGCTAAAGAACAGCTTCTTCCCCAGGGCCATAACCATCCTGAACGGACTGCCCCATTGTCCCTCATAGCTGCCTTCTCTTCGGTGCAATAACCCATTCCACCAACCACCCTGTTTTTGTTTTGTTTTTTCATGTATATATTCATTTCACACCATATTCATTGCACTTCTATATTTTTATATATTTGCACATTGTTTTTCTAGCATGCACACATCGCACTGTATGGAATGGCCTCAATCTCGTTACCTTGCGTAATGACAATAAAGCTGATTCTGATTCTGATTCTTCTTCTCTAAACATGCTTGTATTATCTTTAAACACCTTTAACTTGTAACAATATTACCTATATGTGTTAAACATGCTTGTACTATCTTTAAACACCTTTAACTTGTAACAATATTAACTATGTGTTAAACATGCTTGTACTATCTTTAAACACCTTTAACTTGTTAACAATATTAACTATATGTGTTAAACATGCTTGTATTATCATTAAACACCTTTAACTTATTAACAATATTAACTAGATGTGTTAAACATGCTTGCATTATCTTTAAACACCTTTAACTTGTAACAATATTAACTATATGTGTTAAAAATGCTTGTACTATCTTTAAACACCTTTAACTTGTTAACAATATTAACTATATGTGTTAAACATGCTTGTATTATCTTTAAACACCTTTAAGTTGTTAACAATATTAACTATATGTATTAAACATTCTTGTATTATCATTAAACACCTTTATTTTTGTAACAATATTAACTATGTGTTAAACATGCTTGTATTATCATTAAACACCTTTAACTTGTTAACACTTTACCCACCAGCTACCAGTGCCACCCACACTGGTTTGAATGTAGCTTAAAGATGTAGATAATGGAGTTCACTATGTAAAGCGCTTTGAGTCTCAAGAGAAAAGAGCTACATAAATTTAATTCACTTCATTTATAGAGGGCCACAGATCTATACTGCGTGTATCTATAGTGTGTCTAAAATGTCATGCACCAAGATAATGCCGTAGTATGAACTCTTTCCATTTACATGGGACAAATATAGAATCAATTTATTTTCACACTAAGCTGCATGGAATGAAATATCAGCTTCTGTTCCAAGCACTTAACTCGCCAATCTCCCGTGACTTCCGCCAACCCCAGTTTCTGCATTCTATTTCTTATGATTGAAGTTTGCGATGTAAAATGCTTGACCTCCAGCAGATATATATTATGCAACACATACTGTGGTGGACTGTCAGTCAATGCAGAGACTGACGGGTGAACAGATTGAGTCCATGCTCGGATTGAATATTGCTCCAGGACTAAAATGCCAAATTAAAATGCATGGTATCGTAATCGTTCGCAATGATAAACTTGACAGCTTTTTCCTCCTACGTCATCTTGAAATCATCTAAATGCACAATATGATAGCTTAAGGGAAAATTCAATCGTAAGGACACATTTTAATCGGATTAAAAGCCTAACCCAAATTAAAATGCTTCATGTAAACACATCATTTGGATCAAAATGTAATTCCGATTGAGACGGCTGGTTTGGATCGAAAACACATCTTGCAAAATTCAGATTAAAATGATCCTCACTGCGCATGTCAGCCTATCTGTGTTGGCCCTGCGATGAGGTGGCGACTTGTCCAGGGTGTACCCCGCCTTCCGCCCGAATGCAGCTGAGATAGGCTCCAGAACCCCCCGCGACCCCAAAAGGGACAAGCGGTAGAAAATGGATGGATGGATGATCCTTACTGCACATGTCTTTGATGTGGCGGGGGGACTAAGTTCAATAGTCTCGGAATGACCTGATTGTCTTGCTGCTGTCCCCCCACATTCAACATGTACAGAATAGAATAGAAAGTACTTTATTGATCCCTGGGGGAAATTCAGCACCACAGTTCGCTCACAATAGACAATAAACACTTAGGTATTTTTTTTACATGTGAATAATATAAATACAGTCTATCATACAGCATTATTCACATTTGAATAATATAAATACAGTCTATTATACAGCATTATTCACATGTGAATAATATAAATACATTTTATTATACAGCATTATTCACATGTGAATAATATAAATACAGTCTATTATACAGCATTATTCACATGTGAATAATATAATTACAGTCTATTATACAGCATTATTCACATGTGAATAATATAAATACAGTCTATTATACAGCATTATTCACATGTGAATAATATAAATACAGTCTATTATACAGCATTATTCACATGTGAATAATATAAATACAGTCTATTATACAGCATTATTCACATGTGAATAATATAATTACAGTCTATTATACAGCATTATTCACATGTGAATAATATAAATACAGTCTATTATACAGCATTATTCACATGTGAATAATATAAATACAGTCTATTATACAGCGTTATTCACATGTGAGTAATATAAATACAGTCTATTATACAGCATTATTCACATGTGAATAATATAATTACAGTCTATTATACAGCATTATTCACATGTGAATAATATATATATAGTCTATTATACAGCGTTATTCACATGTGAATAATATAAATACAGTCTATTATACAGCATTATTCACATGTGAATAATATAATTACAGTCTATTATACAGCATTATTCACATGTGAATAATATAATTACAGTCTATTATACAGCGTTATTCACATGTGAGTAATATAAATACAGTCTATTATACAGCATTATTCACATGTGAATAATATAATTACAGTCTATTATACAGCATTATTCACATGTGAATAATATATATATAGTCTATTATACAGCGTTATTCACATGTGAATAATATAAATACAGTCTATTATACAGCATTATTCACATGTGAATAATATAATTACAGTCTATTATACAGCATTATTCACATGTGAATAATATAAATACAGTCTATTATACAGCATTATTCACAAGTGAATAATATAAATACAGTCTATTATACATCATTATTCACATGTGAATAATATAAATACAGTCTATTATACGGCATTATTCACATGTGAATAACATAAATACAGTCTATTATACAGCGTTATTCACATGTGAATAATATAAATACAGTCTATTATACAGCATTATTCACATGTGAATAATATAATTACAGTCTATTATACAGCATTATTCACATGTGAATTACATAAATACAGTCTATTATACAGCGTTATTCACATGTGAATAATATAAATACAGTCTATTATACAGTGTTATTAATATGTGAATAATATAAATACAGTCTATTATACAGCGTTATTCACATGTGAATAATATAAATACAGTCTATTATACAGCGTTATTCACATGTGAATAATATAAACAATCCCAGCCTCGAAGTCAGCGGCAGGTGAGTAGATTACCCAGCTGGGGCATGTTATCTAATCACCTGTCGCCCTTATTAGCAGCAGCCGGAACGAGAGACGTGGTTGGAGTTGGAGTCAGAGAGAGACACACGTCAGAGACAAATAGATATTGCCGGAAAGCAAGCCTACCCCCCGGGGTGTTTATGCCAAATAAAGCCTTGATTCAAACTGTCTACCGGGATCCCGAAGATCTGCCGGCCACCATAAGTTACTGTCACAACTTGATCTGCAGTCTCTAAAAAGTCTTATCCAGATTTTTTTATAACAAATAAAAAGAGTAACAATTGCGTTCATCTATCACGTTTATCTTTTCCTAAACAAAGTTATCTATGGTTTTGTTTTTGGGGGGCAATAAAAGAACACTATTTCTAAACTCTATAAACCATGGTTTTAAGAAGGATGATGCTGATAACTTTTCTTTACTGACATTACTGAACGGCGCTGTCTAGTAATCCATCCATCCACCCATCCATCCATCTTCTTCCGCTTATCCGAGGTCAGGTCGCAGGGGCAGCAGCCTAAGCAGGGAAGCCCAGACTTCCCTCTCCCCAGCCACTTCGTTCAGCTCTTCCTGTGGGACCCCGAGGCGTTCCCAGGCCAGCCGGGAGACATACTCTTCCCAACGTGTCCTGGGTCTTCCTCGCGGCCTCCTACCGGTATGACGTGCCCTAAACACCTCCCTAGGGAGGCGTTCGGGTGGCATCCTGACCAGATGCCCGAACCACCTCATCTGGCTCCTCTCGATGTGGAGGAGCAGCGGCTTTACTTTGAGCTCCTCCCGGATGGCAGAGCTTCTCACCCTATCTCTAAGGGAGAGCCCCGCCACCCGGCGGAGGAAACTCATTTCGGCCGCTTGTACCCGTGATCTTGTCCTTTCGGTCATAACCCAAAGCTCATGACCATAGGTGAGGATGGGAACGTAGATCGACCGGTAAATTGAGAGCTTTGCCTTCCGGCTCAGCTCCTTCTTCACCACAACGGACCGATACAGCGTCCGCATTACTGAAGACGCCGCACCGATCCGCCTGTCGATCTCACGATCCACTCTTCCCTCACTCGTGAACAAGACTCCGAGGTACTTGAACTCCTCCACTTGGGGCAAGATCTCCTCCCCAACCCGGAGATGGCACTCCACCCTTTTCCGGGCGAGAACCATGGACTCGGACTTGGAGGTGCTGATTCTCATCCCAGTCGCTTCACACTCAGCTGCGAACCGATCCAGTGAGAGCTGAAGATCCTGGCCAGATGAAGCCATCAGGACCACATCATCTGCAAAAAACAGAGACCTAATCCTGCAGCCACCAAACCAGATCCCCTCAACGCCTTGACTGCGCCTAGAAATTCTGTCCATAAAGGTTATGAACAGAATCGGTGACAAAGGGCAGCCTTGGCGGAGTCCAACCCTCACTGGAAACGTGTCTGACTTACTACCGGCAATGCGGACCAAGCTCTGGCACTGATCATACAGGGAGCGGACTGCCAAAATCAGACAGTCCGATACCCCATACTCTCTGAGCACTCCCCACAGGACTTCCCGAGGGACACGGTCGAATGCCTTCTCCAAGTCCACAAAACACATGTAGACTGGTTGGGCAAACTCCCATGCACCCTCAAGGACCCTGCCGACAGTATAGAGCTGGTCCACAGTTCCACGACCAGGACGAAAACCACACTGTTCCTCCTGAATTCGAGGTTCGACTATCCGGCGTAGCCTCCTCTCCAGTACACCTGAATAGACCTTACCGGGAAGGCTGAGGAGTGTGATCCCACGATAGTTAGAACACACCCTCCGGTTCCCCTTCTTAAAGAAGGGGAACCGGAGGGTGATCCCTCATATTTTATTTCACATGCCGCCATTTGGCGTGCAAAATAAAACTCCAGTTAAGACTCGGCACGAGCTGTCAATTTGGTGAAATCTTCACGCGCGATTACTTGCGGTGTTAAAATCCGGGGATGATTTATTGCATTCAAATCACAGCGGCAACTTGACTAAATAGGAAAATCCAGTCACGGATTAAGCTGGAATACTTTTATTAATTTAAAAAATCTCCAGCCTCTGGGAAATGTATTGCATTGGGTTTAGCATGAATTAACCTAATTTCCCTGTGTCGGTGTGACGGCGGTACATTGAGTCGAAGAGGCTGAACTGACAAATTTGCAGGATGAAATGTCCTTCAAGTACTGAAAACTGCTCTATTTCCCTCCCTGGTTCCCTTTTTCCCGAGTTGTTCCCCTTAATCCATCACGAATCCCTAAGTGGAGGCAGGTGCTTCCACTCCTCCAGAACCCGTCCACCGCCTCCATAGAGTCATCCGTCTTTCCGTTCCTCGTCTGCAGGAATTTTAATTATATATTGTCCGACAAGTTATTTTCTAGCCGGGTGGGTGGTGAGCGGGATCAGCTGATTGGATTGGAGGCCACACACACCAGCGCCGGGCTAAGCATATGCAAACACATGTGTTCTCTCCACAAGCTTGGGTTTACTGGAGCGGCACAAGTCAAGAAAAGCAGGGCGTGGAGTCCCAGCGGCGATGCCTTAGGTCTACCATAGACCTCCTCTGTTTGCATGGCCGCAGAGCGCAGGCTGATATTGACCGAGTCTTCCAGGGCTACAGAAGACAACAAACCCGGTCTCCGAAGTCTTCAATCATGACACGCCGGTATGAGGTTCAACGTCCTACAAGCTCAGGGAGGAAACAAAGAGCTCCATTGATGTCGTGAGCTGTAACAAGACAAAAACAACGATTCTTCTAAGCCACAGTGGCACTGGGCAGAGTCCCACCAGAATTATATGGAAACTTAGGAACAAAGGGGCGGGGGAACGAGGGAGGGGTTGGTAAATAAATTGGGTTGACCTGCTGTCAATGGAGGCTCTGTAGCTGCAGCATACAGAGGATTCTAGCAATGGACTGTTTACATAATAGATATTACAGCGTTTCTCAAGTTGGTCTTTGAAACGTCAACCCTGCCCAGCTCGGCATGCTTTTAGTTCACCAACTTGTTGCCAGGGGATGTAAGTAAATATAGGCTGTGTCTGTAAATATAGCCTGTTTATGTTCAACCGCTGCCAGGGCCCCTCTCCCCATCTCCCCAAAAAGAGCTTCCATTCTTTCCAATTGAATGTTGACATACTCTTAAAAGGATTCACATTGAGGCATACTTGCCAACCCTCCCGGATTTTCCGGGAGACTCCCGAAATTCAGCGCCTCTCCCGAAAACCTCCCGGGACAAAATTTTCTCCCGAAAATCTCCCGAAATTCAGGCGGAGCTGGAAGCCAAGCCCCCTCCAGCTCCATGCGGACCTGAGTGACGTCAGGTGCGCAACACCACGTAAATCGTTGGCCAACCAAAAAGTAACCCCAGTACGCTATAGCCAACATTCACCAGGAGATGGCAACAGACAAACATAGATCACTCTATTACATTATTCCCCTTTTAGAAATGTATAGAAGTTACTCAAAATAAATAAACAACCCAACCAAAAAATGCAGCAGCTCAATTAAAAAACTGTACTTAAGCCACATTCTTTTTGTTTTTTTTAGTACTGAACTCTTAACCCTCATTTGTAAAAAATAACATGCTTATTATACAAACAGTATTTGTACACCTTTAACACAGATTTGTATACAGTCTTCAGAGATTCAGTTTTTTTGGTGGTACTCGAAACCTTTCTGGGTACCTGCGAAAGGGTGTTCAGCATGGTTGGAAAAATAGTGACAGAGAATAGAACAAGGATGGACAATTCAACCCTTAACTCAACAATGAGTAGATGAGTGTTATGTGTGTGTATATGTGTAAATAAATGAACACTGAAATTCAAGTATTTATTTTATTTATATATATATATTGGGGCGGCATGGCGTAGTGGGTAGAGCAACCGTGCCAGAAACCTGAGGGTTGCAGGTTCGCTCCCCGCCTCTTACCATCCAAAAATCGCTGCCGTTGTGTCCTTGGGCGGGACACTTCACCCTTTGCCCCTGGTGCCACTCACACCGGTGAATTGAATGATGAATGATAGGTGGTGGTCGGAGGGGCCGTTGGCGCAAATTGCAGCCACGCTTCCGTCAGTCCACCCCAGGGCAGCTGTGGCTATGAAAGTAGCTTACCACCACCAGGTGTGAATGAATGATGGGTTCTACATGTAAAGCGACTTTGGGTACTTAGAAAAGCGCTATATAAATCCCAGTTATTATTATATATATATATATATATATATATATATATATATATATATATATATATATATATATATATATATATAATAAATATATATATATATATATAATAAAATAAATATATATATAGCTAGAATTCACTGAAAGTCAAGTATTTCTTTTATATATATATATATATATATATATATATATATATATATATATATGAAATACTTGACTTGGTGAATTCTAGCTGTAAATATACGCCTCCCCTCTTAGCCCCGCCCCCAACCACGCCCCCGCCCCACCCCGACCACGCCCCCCCCACCCCCCGCCTCCCGAAATCGGAGGTCTCAAGGTTGGCAAGTATGCATTGAGGAAGAGTAATATGCTAAAAAGAAAACATCTCTCAAAATGACTGTATGTGCTTGTGGTTAGCTCGACTGGGCCCAAAGACCCAAAAGGTGCAGACTGAGGTCACTTCTACACTAAGCCGTCTAAGGTGTCCACACACACAATGGTCGTTTAAGACCCACCCCCTCCGTCCGCCGGCGCAACGCGACTTAGTACGTGTCACGGCGGGGTTGCAGCTTACTGCGCGATTCGTTCTCCCGGGATGCAAACAGACGACTCCGGACAAGACTTGCAGGTAGGAACATGATTTAATCTTGAAAATAACCCAAAGTACCAAAATACCGAAAACAAGCAAAAGGAATAATGTGCTGATCGCACTCGAAACTAAGCTACCTCTTAGCATGGACGAGAAGACAAGCAAACTTACGTGACGAGAGCATGAAGCAAACACTTAGCATCAACTATGGCATGGAACACTCACAAAGCTGTGGCATGAAACAAACAAGACTTACTAGTAGGTTGTGTCGGAGGCAGATATTTACATATATCCGAATTTAAGTTGTACTTCTTCCATTTCTTTGTCATATTTGAAAACAGCTTGTGTTTTCCATTTCTTCTCTTGATGCTCTGTCAGCAAGTATACTGTGTGTGTTAACCTTGAGTTCTTTGGAATGTGTTTTGACTAGCATTTGTTTTGTCTACAGAGATGGGACGAGAGAGAGGGTGGTGGGATCGGGAAGACAGACCATTTTGGGAGGCGCAATAGAATGTTCTAGGGTTAGACTGGTCTCAATCAATGTATATTTGCAAAGCTTTGAGAATATACAACAAAATACCTATTCTGTCTCTGGTGGTTTTTCAACTCAGCTTTAAGTGTCGGAAAGAACTTGGGAGCGAATTGTGACTTGAATTCCCTGGGAGGAACAACCGGTCCAAAACGCAACAGTTGCATGAAGCAAACAATGACGCCAGCCGACTGACTGGCAAAGGCAGGCTTAAATAGTGCCTCTGATTAGAAACAGGTGAGCATCCCGACCACCAGAGGCAGGTGAAAACAATAAGCAACCAAACTCAGAGGTGTCACAAACAGACTAACAGAAAATACAAAAACATGATCCGGACCACGGATCATGACAGTACGCATGCGCGGAAAATGCGCACGTCATAGTCACCTCCAGTGTTGCTTTGTATGCAACTTCTTAAATGTAACTTATCTGAACAATATTCAGTGCAGCAGTGTCATAATTCGGATATTAAGCCATCCTGCCCAAACAACACGGCCAATACAGTACGTCAGTCCAGTGTTAACTTTAGTGGTATCTAAGTTTTTGTTAGTAATACGTTTCATAGTCGTGGAACTGTGGACCAGCTCTATACTCTCGGCAGGGTCCTTGAGGGTGCATGGGAGTTTGCCCAACCAGTCTACAAGTGCTTTGTGGATTTGGAGAAGGCATTCGACCGTGTCCCTCGGGAAGTCCTGTGGGGAGTGCTCAGAGAATATGGGGTATCGGACTGTCTGATTTTGGCGGTCCGCTCCCTGTATGATCAGTGTCAGAGCTTGGTCCGCATTGCCGGCAGTAAGTCGGACACGTTTCCAGTGAGGGTTGGACTCCGCCAAGGCTGCCCTTTGTCACCCATTCTGTTCATAACTTTTATGGACAGAATTTCTAGGCGCAGTCAAGGCGTTGAGGGGATCTGGTTTGGTGGCTGCAGGATTAGGTCTCTGCTTTTTGCAGATGATGTGGTCCTGATGGCTTCATCTGGCCAGGATCTTCAGCTCTCGCTGGATCGGTTCGCAGCCGAGTGTGAAGCGACTGGGATGAGAATCGGCACCTCCAAGTCAGAGTCCATGGTTCTCGCCCGGAAAAGGGTGGAATGCCATCTTCGGGTTGGGGAGGAGACCCTGCCCCAAGTGGAGGAGTTCAAGTACCTCGGAGTCTTGTTCACGAGTGAGGGAAGAGTGGATCGTGAGATCGACAGGCGGATCGGTGCGGCATCTACAGTAATGCGGACGCTGTATCGATCCGTTGTGGTGAAGAAGGAGCTGAGCCGGAAGGCAAAGCTCTCAATTTACCGGTCGATCTACGTTCCCATCCTCACCTATGGTCATGAGCTTTGGGTTATGACCGAAAGGACAAGATCACGGGTACAAGCGGCCGAAATGAGTTTCCTCCGCCGGGGGCAGGGCTCTCCCTTAGAGATAGGGTGAGAAGCTCTGTCATCCGGGGGGAGCTCAAAGTAAAGCCGCTGCTCCTCCACATGGAGAGGAGCCAGATGAGGTGGTTCGGGCATCTGGTCAGGATGCCACCCGATCGCCTCCCTCGGGAGGTGTTTAGGGCACGTCCGACCGGTAGGAGGCCACGGGGAAGACCCAGGACACGTTGGGAAGACTATGTCTCCCGGCTGGCCTGGGAACGCCTCGGGATCCCCCGGGAGGAGCTGGACGAAGTGGCTGGGGAGAGGGAAGTCTGGGCTTCCCTGCTTAGGCTGCTGCCCCCGCGACCCGACCTCGGATAAGCGGAAGAAGATGGATGGATACGTTTCAAATGATATTGCTGTAATGTGTATTGCTGTTCGCTGAGAACTATACTCTCCAATTTTTACAACTCTAAAAATATCGCCAGCACCTACCACCCAGTGACAGTCGCCATAGGCGCCGATCCCTTGGGTGCTTCGGGCCCGAGCACCCACGAACAATGCCGAGCACCCACGTGGGATTGATGGCAACTTCTTTCTCACCGCCAAGTAAAGACCGCGCATGCTCAGGCCCCTTCTACACTAAACCGGTTCAGGTTATCCAGGGTAAATCCCACCTAACCTTATCTTCGTCCACAAAAATTACTAATAATATGTCGCCTTTAATGCACCTTATAATCCAGTGCGCCTTATATATGAAAAAATATGGAAAATAGACCATTCATCGGCGGTGCGCCTTATGACCTATGGTCCGAAAATTTTTGTTGAGTTATTGCGTACTATTAACTTTTGTTTTGCCCAAACAATTGTATGTAATAAAAGAGAATAGGGAACTAGTTTAAAGATTGTGTTGATATTGGTAAACTGTCAATAGTACTCACCATAAATCAATCAATCAATCAATCAATCAATGTTTATTTATATAGCCCTAAATCACAAGTGTCTCAAAGGGCTGCACAAGCCACAACAAGGATTTTCGAGATAAACGGAAGGTGGGACACCGGCCGGTAGTTTACCATGAGGTCAGGATCGAGGTTAGGTTTTTTGAGCAGAGGATGAATAACCGCTTTTTTGAATGCTAGTGGAACAGTGCCAGAGGAAAGTGATAAGTTTATAATATTTAGCACTGATGGACCTAATAATACAAAAAGCTCCTTGATAAGTTTCCCAGGAAATGGGTCAAGTAAACATGTTGTTTGTTTTGTCCCATTAACACATCTTAACAATTCCTCTAATGTTATTTCATCAAAGAGAGAGAAACTATTTTGTATTGCAGTATCCGTCGTAGATACAGTCGTATCTGTGTTAATAGAACCCAGTTGTAGCTGCGATGCATTGTCTTTAATCTCCTTTCTAATGAGTTCAATTTTCTTATTAAAGAAATTCATAAAATCATCTGCCGAGTGGGTGGAGCTACTGAGAGGAGTCCCTTAAATGGGAAAAAATTACCTGTTAACACATGTGATCAGTATCGGCTGATTTCGCTCATGGATGATCGGTATTGGAATCGGCAGTATAAAACAGGACTGAGCGAAAAACTAGTTTAACTCATTTGACTTGTTTGTTAGTTTTATTGCTGGGATAAGGAATGACACAAATATGTAAAAAAAAAAATATCACATTACATTTAATGACAAAGTCTAACATAGGGAAGGAAGTAAGGTCAGGTAAAACCAATTTTCTTTCCAAGTGTTAAAGGTAAAAAAAAAGTGTTTGTTAATTATGCAATCTGATCAAAGTGAAGGACATATTGCTCAATAAAAATATATATATTTTACAGTCATTTTACTCTGCATTTATACATGTTATTTCATAGTGACGCGAATGGTACCAACTCAGTGGAATGGCCGTACAACTTAGGATAAGTTGTAAAATAAAATGTACGAACACAATTTTGCGATCTAATCATATTCGTCCCAACATAAAATAGAACAAGTATGTAACCTGTTAGAATAATTGTTTCTAAATTATCACAGAAACTTTGTGTTACATTGAGGGTCTGGTGAGAAGACAAAAGCTGTCTTTGAAACCTACCAAGAGTAAGGCTCGTAAAACTCCACTGTGTAAGGGAGAAAGCAAGATGA
The DNA here is from genome assembly GCF_033978685.3 of Nerophis lumbriciformis. NCBI lineage: Eukaryota > Metazoa > Chordata > Actinopteri > Syngnathiformes > Syngnathidae > Nerophis > Nerophis lumbriciformis. The sequence continues at coordinate 1,032,939 of NC_084559.2, read as the reverse complement.
AGGTGTTCCTGTTTTATTTCATGTATGGTAATCAACAGAAAGATATTGTTCTAACCCAAGGACTTCAAAGCGGAGAGAAGACAGGATCTGCCCAATTTCCAGACGACCTCTTTTTGAACCTCCTTTTTGAACTGGTTTACGAACGTCTTTTTGAACTATTCTATGGACCTCTTTTTGAACTATTTCACAAACTCTTTTTGAACGGACCTTTTCTGTGAATTGTTTACGACCTTTTCTGTGAACTTTTTGCGACCTTTGTCCTTTGGAAACAGCGATGGCCATGTGGGTCCAAAATAAAAGAAGCGAGCTTTTGGCAGAGCGAGCTGAGATACTGTACAAGGGTGCAGTGTACAGACGACTCTCCTCAATATTGAGTCCAAATTGAATCCTGTCTCTGTTTAATTCTTTGCCTCTTGTCTTGTTTAATAGATGTCATCAGTGTTTGAACCTGACATAACCGCTCAGCATTATGTTATTATTTCGGATATTTTACAAACATCACTTTGACTTTCCCATGCAAAGGTACTCACAATAGCTGGTGTTTAGTGGGAGGACCACTCCGTTCAGAGCCACGGTTTTGTATTTGAAGAAAAGAACCGTGACTATAAATACACATGCTGACCCAATTATAGGTGGAGTAGAGTCATATGTGATTTAGTCTGCTCCAAGTCTGACAAAAAAAAATACCAATGGGGAGGCTGGGTGGAGCTGGTCAACAGTCTCGAGCTATTGCAGTTTAAACCAGTTGAGGTAGACCACAACAGCACTTAGTAGACTGCAGACCCCCCTATGAGAATGAAGTCATTGTAGGAAAAGTGCAATCTTACAAGAGTTAAATCTTACATTTGATATGCACTCTTATGCATGGATCATGTATCTACAGCAAGGTTGAAAGTTGCATCCTAAACAGGAAAGTTTTGCATAGCCTGTAGGTGTAGGTAACCAAGTGTACAATTGAGTACTGTATTGTCCGGACCATAGGGCGCACTGGATTATAAGGCGCACTGCTGATGAGCTGGTCAATTCAGGTCTATTTTCATACAAAAGGCACACCAGATTATTGGGCGCATTAAAGGAGTCATATTATTATTACTTTTTTCTAAATGTAAAAGACTTCCTTGTGGTCTACATCATTGGTCCCCAACCACCGGTCAGGGGACCGTGACGCATTTGCTACCGGGCCGCACAGAGACATGAAATCATTTATAACCGACCGCATTTTCTCCTACTTAACTTTGTCCAGTCCCAGCAGACACACCAATAACACCAACTTGTTTGTAGATGTATTATAAAACCCCTGATAGGAAGTTTGCCAATTGCTATATTTGTTACATCTTTGTCACATGGGACAATGCTATGGCGTCACATTAGTGCCAAAAATCCGAGCGCATAAAAACTGTTATCGCGCGCTGATTCTCCACTTTGTGCGCGCGCGCGCGACACCCTTTTGCGCGCCGTCTCGGACTGTGCGCTGTCATGTTTCGTTTTGGCACTTTGGGGGCGGGTATGCTTAGACGGCCCCTTCTTTCTGATTGGTCAGGCGAAAAATGCTCAGAGCCAATCAGAAGTATAGCAGGGCGGGTCATCGTCAATATGTATCAAGATTTACGGAGGAAGAAGTGGATAAAAAAATGTCGCGCGCTGATGAAGGTTATTTCATACCACATAAACACAATACTGTCATGTCTGTATTATCATGTTTTGTTTTAAGTCATGTTTTGTTTAGTTTCTGTCTTTTCACTCCCTTGTCTGGTCACCATAGCAACCATTAGTTTTCACCTGTCACGTCACGCACCTGTTTCACGTTTTGAGTCACGCACCTGCTTTCACTAATCATGTCCATAGTATTTAAGTTCATTCATTTTCTGTTGTTCGTCCTGACGACCTCAACACATTTATGCTCTGTTCATGCCTGATACTTCTTTTCATGTCAATTCCTCAAGCCAAGTAAGTTTTTGTTCCATATTTAGTCTTTTTGGTTTCATAGTTTGTTCTCCGCCATTGTGCGTGTTTTTTGTTTGTACTTTTTGCTATAGTCTTTTGGTTTTATAGTTTATTCTCCGCCACTGTGCGCGCTTTCATTCATTCCTTTTTTTGATAATAATAAATCATGTACCTTCATTCCCGTCTCGCACGAGCCAACTTTCCGTTGGATCCTGGAAAAGCACACACCCCGGACCAAGTCATGACAAATACAGGGTAATACAAAATGTGACCCAAATAAATAATAAGACAACAAAACACCATAATCACATCTTTCAGCCAGAACTGGTCCACCAGCAATAACATCCAACCATAACATTATTTTATAATTTCACTTCTTCTTGAACATTTGTTTTCTAATTTATGGAATTTCTTTTGATTCAGCCATAAAATCAATGAAATAATCATTGAATTTTGTTTTTAAAATGTTAAAAATAGCCTTTTAATAATGTATTCTGAAACAGTTTAAAATTAAAGCTGCAAGCAGCATTGGTCGGGCCTGCGTATTTGGCAGGTGCTAGTCCTAAGTGTCCCAATACTTTTGTCAAGTTTTAGTCCCAAGTATCCCAATACTTTTGTCCAGTTTTCGGCCTAAATGTCCCAATACTTTTGTCCAGTGGTAGTCATAAGTGTCCCAATACTTTTGTCTACTTTTAGTCTGAAGTGTCCCAATACTTTTGTCTAGTGTACCTACCTTGTCTGCATTGTGTGGGCACGCTGGTGCTTCCTGCTTTTAAGCAGCCATCTTGAGAAAACAGCAGCGCAGAAGCATCAGCGCAGCGGTTCTTTGAAGGCTCATAAAATCAAAACCAGAGCAGTTATAAAAAATATTTCGATACATTTTATTTGGAAGGGTTCAATCTCTCTCCTGTGTTAGTTTGAAGCCGAAACGACAAACGCGCTCAGAGGAGATAATGTTTGAAGAGAAGTGACCGGTTTATAAAAAAAATTTGTTTTGAAGGGGAAATTGCAAACTTCCTGTTGATTTTTGCTGAGGGTTGTCAATCTATGAAAAGTAGGTCTAAGTGAGACCTACATAGAGGTTGTTTCATGTCTCTCTGGCTTTCCCAGTGGGAGTTACAGGCAGTTTTGTCATTTTTTTCTTCCGAGGAGCAGTTTTTTCTGCGTTTTATTAAAAAATTGCGGTAGAGCACAATTTTGAGATTTGGGGTTAGGTTTTTTCATTAAATCACAATTTTAGCCAGTCCTGATGTGTGTGTTCAGTTTGGTGAGTTTTGAAGCATGTTAAGGGGGTCAAATTACAGCTCAAAGAGGCAAAAGTGACTGTTTTTAGTACTTTTTTGTCTTGAAGGGGGAATTGCCAACTTCCTGTTGATTTTTGCCCGAGAATATACCATTATGAAATCTAGGTCTAAGTCACACCTACATAAAGGTTTTTGTTTCATGTCTCTCCGACCTTCCTAGTGGGAGTTACAGGCAGTCTAGTTTTTTTTTCCGTATGGGGCGCTAGAGCGCAATTTTGAGTTTTGAGGTTTGGTTTTTTGATAAAAAGTTTTGCCGTATATTACTGATGTGTGTGTAAAATTTGGTGAGTTTTGAAGTATGTTAAGGGGTCCTCTCCAAGGTTTCTAATAGTCATTCACATCGACGTCCCACTGGGTTGTGAGTTTTTCCTTGCCCTTATATAGGATCTGAACTGTGGATGTCGTTGTGGCTTGTGCAGCCCTTTGAGACACTTGTGATTTAGGGCTATATAAATAAACATTGATTGATTGAACATTGAACATTAGTGTATTTTATAGGGGTGTAACGGTACACAGAAATTTCGGTTCGGTACGTACCTCGGTTTAGAGGTCACGGTTCGGTTCATTTTCGGTACAGTAAGAAAACAACAAAATATAAATTTTTTTGGTTATTTATTTACCAAATTTGCAAAATCTTCCACCAAAAATATTTTTCTTAGTGGAATATTTAATGGGAACCTTGGATAGGTCAATAATTCATAGTAACATTGATTTTGATTCAATATTATGTTTTGAGCAATGACAGTTTGAAAGAAAAAATAATACTCCTATGTTGAAGCACATCAAGCGGTGTGGCTTCATAGCTTACCAAAATCGTACTAAAACATTTTGACAGATTTTTGAGCGCCGTGTGTAATGTTCTATGTTTTCAATGGAACATACAACATTTTGGTGTTTACTTGAGTCATATTGCAGTCTACACGTATATATTATGTGTGACTGCCATCTACTGGTCACACTTATCATTACTTGCAAGCTGTTAGGGTTAGGGTTAACCCTAACCCTAACCCAGCTTGCAGGCCGGTAAGCACAACCAAAATCATTCCGTACATAAGTCGCATCGGGTTATAAGGCGCACTGTCGAGTTTTGAGGAAATGAAAGGATATTAAGTGCGCCTTATAGTCCGGAAAATGCAGTAATCTGTCCACAATGTGTTAGTTGGAGATTCATGTTGTGCAACTACTACACCCAGATGTCATCTGCAGACAGCTGGCCATACGAAACTGTGACTCAAAGCACGAGCATATTACAAATGTTTATACCAATTTTTTACCTAAGCGTCACCAGAAGGTAAATTGTGACCCACCTCATTATCACAAGTCTGCCTGAGGTCCTGCACCCATTAAGGCCTTTCACCTCTCAGTTTAAACCTGCTTTCCACCCGGCGTGTGGGTGCTATTCACCCTTTTCAGCTCAGCTGTGCTTGTAATTAACAGAATTATGTCAGCGTTTGCATGACGGAGCTGAGAAATTACAAACAAGCGTTTTACCACAGGGGCCTCAAAAGCCGTTTTTTCCACGGGTTTGTCCAGGAATCTGAAGGACTCTACTGGTCCCGAGCAGGATAATGAGTTGTAAGACGGCCACACACACACACACACACACACACACACACACACACACACACACACACACACACACACACACACACACACACACACACACACACACACACACACACACACACACACACACACACACACTCAGTCAGTCAGTCAGTTATTAGGACCCTGGGCGTGGTGGGAGCACAGCCTACCTCAACCAAAATAGAGCCAAGCTCCCGCCCTGCTAATCCCAGATGAACAGGTGCTGCTATTTCTAGGACCAAATCCTCTCCAATCCACCCATTGGAATCCCCAGGCGCTCTCCTCTCTCCCGACATGTTTCTCCTCTTTTACTCACTGCTTAAAAGAGCCATTGCTTCCAAATTCTCTACAAAGTACAAGAAGCAGCAACAACTGAAAATTAGAGCAAAAGGATATTATGTGAGAAAAATATTATGTAATTAATTACTATTATTAATATTATGTAAGAATTATTATTAATATAATGTAAGAAAAATAGTATATCATTAATTACTAGTATTCATATTATGTTAGCATTATTATTAATATTATGTAAGAAAAATATTATGTAATTAATTACTATTATTAATATTATGTAAGAATTATCATTAATATTATGTAAGAAACTTATTATGTAATTAATTTCTATTATTAATATTATGTAAGAATTATTATTAATATTATGTAATTAATTACTATTATTAATATTATGTAAAAAAATATTATGTAATTAATTACTATTATTAATAGTATGTAATAATTATTATTATTAATAGTATGTAATAATTATTATTAATATTATGTAAGAAAAATATTATGTAATTAATTACTATTATTAATATTATGTAATAATTATTATTAATATTATGTAAGAAAAATATGTAATTAATTATTATTATTAATATTATGTAAGAAAAATAGTATGTATTTAATTACTATTATTCATATTATGTAAGCATTATTATTAATATTATGTAAGAAAAATACTATGTAATTATTTACTATTATTAATGTTATGTAAGAAGTATTATTAATATTATGTAAGAAAAATACTATGTAATTAATTACTATTATTAATATTATGTAAGAATTATTATTAATATTATGTAAGAAAAATATTTTATAATTAACTATTATTAATATTATGTAATAACAAATTATGTAATTAATTACTATTATTATTTTATGTAAGAATTATTATTAATATTATGTAAGAAAATATGTAATTAATTAGTATTATTAATATTATGTAAGAATTATTATTATTATGCAAGAATTATTATTAATATTATGTAAGAAAAATATTATGTAATTAATTACTATTATTAATATTATGTAAGAAAAATATTATGTAATTCATTATTATTAATATTATGTAAGAATTATTATTCATATTATGTAAGAAAAATAGTATGTAATTTATTACTATTATTAATATTATGTAAGAATTATTATTATTATAAAAGAAAAATAGTATGTAATTAATTACTATTATGTAAGAATTATTATTAATATTATGTAAGAAAAATATTATGTAATTAATTACAAATATTAATATTATGTAAGAATTATTATTAATATTATGTAAGAATTATTATTAATACTATGTAAGAAAAATATGTAATTCATTACTACTATTAATATTATGCAAGAAAAATATTATGTAATTAATTACTATTATTAATATTATGTAAGAATTATTATTAATATGTAAGAAAAATATTATGTAATTAATTACTAATATTAATATTATGTAAGAATTATTATTAATATTATGTAAGAAAAATATTATGTAATTAATTACAAATATTAATATTATGTAAGAATTATTATTAATATTATGTAAGAAAAATATGTAATTAATTACAAATATTACTATTATGTAAGAATTATTATTAATACTATGTAAGAAAAATATTATGTAATTCATTACTACTATTAATATTATGTAAGAATTATTATTAATATTGTGTAAGAATTATTATTAATACTATGTAAGAAAAATATTATGTAATTCATTACTACTATTAATATTATGTAAGAAAAATATTATGTAATTAATTACTATTATTAATATTATGTAAGAATTATTATTAATATTATGCAAGAAAAATATTATGTAATTAATTACTATTATTAATGTTATGTAAGAATTATTATTAATATTATGTAAGAAAAATACTATGTAATTAATTACTATTATTAATATTATGTAAAAATTATTATTAATATTATGTAAGAAAAATATTATGTAATTAATTACTATTATTAATATTATGTAATAACAAATTATGTAATTAATTACTATTATTTTATGTAAGAATTATTATTAATATTATGTAAGAAAATATGTAATTAATTACTATTATTAATATTATGTAAGAATTATTACTATTATGTAAGAATTATTATTAATATTATGTAAGAAAAATATTATGTAATTAATTACTATTATTAATATTATGTAAGAAAAATATTATGTAATTCATTATTATTAATAATATTATGTAAGAATTATTATTAATATTATGTAAGAAAAATAGTATGTAATTTATTACTATTATTAATATTGTGTAATAATAATAATAATTATTATTATGTAAGAAAAATAGTATGTAATTAATTACTATTATTAATATTATGTAAGAATTATTATTAATATTATGTAAGAAAAAAATTATATAATTAATTACTATTATTAATATGTAATAACAAATTATGTAATTAATTACTATTATTATTTTATGTAAGAATTATTATTAATATGTAAGAAAAATATTATGTAATTAATTACTATTATTAATATTATGTAAGAATTATTATTATTATGTAAGAATTATTATTAATATTATGTAAGAAAAATATTATGTAATTAATTACTATTATTAATATTATGTAAGAATTATTATTAATATTATGTAAGAAAAATAGTATGTAATTTATTACTATTATTAATATTATGTAATAATTATTATTATTATTATTATGTAAGAAAAATAGTATGTAATTAATTACTATTATTAATATTATGTAAGAATTATTATTAATATTATGTAAGAAAAAAATTATATAATTAATTACTATTATTAATATGTAATAACAAATTATGTAATTAATTACTATTATTATTTTATGTAAGAATTATTATTAATATGTAAGAAAAATATTATGTAATTAATTACTATTATTAATATTATGTAAGAATTATTATTATTATGTAAGAATTATTATTAATATTATGTAAGAAAAATATTATGTAATTAATTACTATTATTAATATTATGTAAGAAAAATATTATGTAATTAATTACTATTATTAATATTATGTAAGAATTATTATTAATATTATGTAAGAAAAATAGTATGTAATTAATTACTATTATAAATATTATGCAAAAATTATTATTATTATTATTATGTAAGAAAAATAGTATGTAATTAATTACTATTATTAATATTATGTAAGAATTATTATTAATATTATGTAAGAAAAATATTATGTAATTAATTACAAATATTAATATTATGTAAGAATTATTATTAATACTATGTAAGAAAAATATTATGTAATTCATTACTACTATTAATATTATGTAAGAATTATTATTAATATTATGTAAGAAAAATATTATGTAATTAACTGCTATTATTAATATTATGTAAGAAGCTTGCCAGAAGCTTGTGGATGGCTACCAAAAGCGCTTTATTATAGAATGATAAATGACACAATATGTTACTGCATATGTCAGCAGACTAATTAGGAGTCTTTGTTTGTTTACTTACTAATAAAAGACAAGTTGTCTAGTATGTTCACTATTTTATTTAAGGACAAACTTGCAATAATAAACATATGTTTAATGCACCCTAAGATTTTTTGTTAAAATAAAGCCAATAATGCCATTTTTTGTGGTCACCTTCATTTAGAAAAGTAGTATCAAAAATATGTTGCTACTGGTACCAAAATATTGGCATGGGGACAACACTAGTTTGAAGTGTAATACAAGCAAAGAGGATGGAAGTACAAGCTGCACTTGTTTTGAAGACACGTGTCTCATGGAGGTGTTTGTTGCAACCAGGGAGCTCATTAGCGGTGATGTAATGAGAATATTTCTGAAGCAGCACACGTTTATAATCTTTATCAGCACCATCGGCAGTTGCACAAAGTCTACATTGCAGAGGACTGAAGGTTTGCAATTGTCCTTGACAAGCTCAGGCTCCATGAGGGAAAATAGGAAATACACTATTTTCTTGGCCAAAAGGCCTTCAAATCTGGACAATATGGTGAGCGTCCATTTTTGACACAGATGATGTAATGACATTACATATTTTTATATTTGTACAGAAAGCAGCCTAGTTTTAGCTATGCTTATTATAACTTAACAGTTAGAGACGCTACCTCAGTAGAAGCTTTTAAGTCCCATCTTAAAACTCATTTGTATACTCTAGCCTTTAAATAGACCCCCCTTTTAGACCAGTTGATCTGCCGTTTCTTTTTGTCTCCACTCAAGATGATCTACTGCTGGCCCCACTAACTACCATGTTAGATCCACTATGGACTGGACTCTCACAATATTATGTTAGATCCGCTATGGACTGGACTCTCACACTATTATGTTAGATCCGCTATGGACTGGACTCTCACACTATTATGTTAGATCCACTATGGACTGGACTCTCCCTATTATGTTAGATCCACTATGGACTGGACTCTCACACTATTATGTTAGATCCTCTATGGACTGGACTCTCACACTATTATGTTAGATCCACTATGGACTGGACTCTCACAATATTATGTTAGATCCACTATGGACTGGACTCTCACACTATTATGTTAGATCCACTATGGACTGGACTCTCACAATATTATGTTAGATCCACTATGGACTGGACTCTCACAATATTATGTTAGACCCACTATGGACTGGACTCTCACACTATTATGTTAGATCCACTATGGACTGGACTCTCACACTATTATGTTAGATCCACTATGGACTGGACTCTCACTATTATGTTAGATCCACTATGGACTGGACTCTCACACTATTATGTCAGATCCACTATGGACTGGACTCTCACACTATTATGTTAGATCCACTATGGACTGGACTCTCACTATTATGTTAGATCCACTATGGACTGGACTCTCACACTATTATGTTAGATCCACTATGGACTGGACTCTCACTATTATGTTAGATCCACTATGGACTGGACTCTCACACTATTAACTAGATCCACTATGGACTGGACTCTCACTATTATGTTAGATCCAGTATGGACTGGGCAGCCTGAAGACCACCAAGAACCAGGGGAGTCAGCTTAGTTGCAGAAATGATAAGTTCTCTTATCATGGTATAAATGTGTGAAAGGGAAGGGTCATAGAGGGAGTAGACATTATGAATGTGATGTTGTTAGGGAGGGGGGGGGGGTAAGCTAGAGAGATCCTGGGGCTAGTCCAAGGAGACAGAGCTATTCACGTGAGCACAATCACCTCCTTTCTGGATATGAATCTTGCACTCTGGCCTTTGTGGCACACACAATGCATGGCCTGCATCAGCTCAGCCATATTGAAATGAAATAAAAGGCCAGTGGAGTTGGGAGATTCATTCCAGGTCCACTTCAAAACTGCTGTTTGCTATTCGTGACCTGACCTGGTGAGTTCACCATGGCGAGCAGAGGAGGTCGAGACCTGGACTGAACCGGAATGCATGCAATGAATTGAATTTTCAAAATAGGGTCGCTAGTGAGAAACACTACAAAGTAACAACAATTTGGAGGAAATAAGATGATTACAAAGCCAAAATAATTGTTTTTTTCTTCAAACCGAATGAGCAAGATGAGCCCATCAACACAGACAAACAAGCCAGTTTGCCAAATTTGTTGGAAAGTGATAGCGAAACTGGGGGAACATTTTTTTTCCATTGTGGAACGCTCTCCCTGACCACCTGAGGGCACCACAGACTGTGGATGCTTTTAAAAAAGGCTTTGAAAACCTTCTTTAAAAAAAAAAAAAAAAGGCTTTTTTTTAATATACGTGTGTGCTAGTTCTAGCTATTAGGCTGTTGTAGTTTTTATTTTTATTTTATTTTATTTATTTATTTATTTATTTTTTATGCACTGTAGCACTTTGAGGTGTTTTGCTCAATGTAAAGTGCTTTTACAAATAAAATCTGTTATTATTATTGTTATTATAGTGAAACGGGGGGAAAAAATGTTTCCATTGTGGAACGCTCTCCCTGTCCACCTGAGGGCACCACAGACTGTGGATGCTTTTAAAAAAGGCTTCGTTTTTTTTCTTTTCTTTTTTTTTTTTAAAAGGCTTTTTATATATATATATATATATATATATATATATATATATATATATATATATATATATATATATATATGTGTGTGTGTGTGTGTGCTAGTTCTAGCTATTAGGCTGTTCTAGTTTTTATTTTTATTTTATTTATTTATTTATTTATTTTTTAATGCACTGTAGCACTTTAAGGTTGTTTGCTCAATGTAAAGTGCTGTTACGAATAAAATCTGTTATTATTATTATTAGTAACTTTGCAAGGAATGGATTCTATAGGATTGTTGTTGAACAAATTTGGATTACTGAAAGTTCAAATGTAGGGTCGAAAACGAATGTTGCAGGACGATATATTGTAACATATATGTGTGCTAGTTCTAGCTATTAGGCTGTTCAAGTTTTTATTTTTATTAGATTGTATTTTTTTTTTAATGCACTTTAGCACTTTGAGGTTGTTTGCTCAATGTAAAGTGCTTTTACGAATAAAATCTCTTATTATTATTATTATTATTATTATTATAGCGAAACTGGGGGAAAACATTTTTCCATTGTGGAACGCTCTCCCTGACCACCTGAGGGCACCGCAGACTGTGGATGCTTTTAAAAAAAGGCTTAAAAACCCTTCTTTAAATAAAAAAAAAATAATAATATTTTTTTATATATATGTGTGCTAGTTCTAGCTATTAGGCTGTTCTAGTTTTTATTTTTATTTTATTTTATCTTTATTTATTTTTTATTTTTTAATGCATTTTACAAATAAAATCTGTTATTAATATTATTTGTAACTTTGCAAGGAATGGATTCTATAGGATTGTCATTGAACAAATTTGGATTACTGAAAGTTCAAATGTAGGCCTGGGTCGATAACGAATGTTGCAGGATAATATATTGTCACACCAATTATTGCCGATAAGCGATGTTATTGTCAGCATTGTTTTTAGACCATATTTAGCACTAATATAATCATAATATATAATAAACACATAAAATAGCAAGTGACCCGTTCAAATGCAATGAACTTTCATTTTTCATTGGTATCTTTTACCATTATAATTGGAAGGTAAAAAAAACAAAAAACGTTGAACTGTCCTGAAAAAGTAAACAAACCAAAAATGTACTCTCAATTCTGTTCAAACTATTCTTACATTCATACTACATTCTGTCAGCTCATTCAGTTCAACTTCAGCATTGGGAGCATTCACACACAATTCCTTGAGGAATTGCCTCAACTAGTCAGTCTATAAAATTGTTATAAGTACACCTCTGCATAACATTGTGAGTTCATTAACACACCGGCCTTTCCTTACAGTGAAGCCAAGTGCTACACACGCTTGGTCATATTCTGGTACAGGTGTGTGTGTGTGTGTGTGTGTGTGTGTGTGTGTGTGTGTGTGTGTGTGTGTGTGTGTGTGTGTTCTAGCAATGCTTACTTAATGGGGACAACACTCTGTTTACACAGTCACCTTTGACGGTATGGGGACAAAAAAACAGGTCCCCTAAAGGGAAACCTTTTTAAATAATAGTCAGATCCATTCTGAAGATGCCTAAGTGATTTTTAATATATTTAATTAGATTTTTTTTTTAATGGTCCTCAGTAGTCACGTACAAATTTATGTGAATTATGCAAAATTATTTAAATTTGGTCCCCATGACCCTGAAACTGCATAGTATGTATATATTATTAATGTTGTAAATACAAATCTTTATATATCTAGAAAGGCTGGTCCTAAAGAGGTAGGCATTATTCTGAGGTCTCAAAAAGGTAACAAATACAAGAATGCGTGTGTGTGTGTGTGTGTGTGTGTGTGTGTGTGTGTTCTTGTATTTCTACCCTTCTTGAGACATCAACAAGGAAAAGTACCTTCCATATGAGGACCGAAATCGTGGTCCCAATAGGGGAAAACCATTGTATCTAATAGAGAGCCAAAAACTAGAGTCCGTGAACATTGCTCCAAAGTCAGGATTTGTTGTTGATTTAACGTGCTAATATTGCCAAGTAAAAGTCAGATTATTATAATATTGCCAAAATTGTCAAGTTTTCGTATAAAATTGTGACTTTTGTCGGGTGAAATTACGACTCTCTTCCTAAAATGTTAAGCTTTTCTTGTAAAACTGCGATTGTTAATGAGTAAAATACCAACTTTCATCATAATATTGCACAAATGTTCAGTTTTTCTTGCAAACTTTCGACTTGCGTCGAGTAAAAATGATGACTTTTTTTATAACGCTGCCAAAATTCCGAGTTTTTCTTGTGAAATTGTGATCTTTTTCTTTTGAAATTCCAACTCATTTTTCACAACAAGCTTTTGTATGTTTGCATAGTATGTATATATTATTAATGTTGTAAATACAAATCTTTATATATCTAGAAAGGGTGGTCCTAAAGAGGTAGGCATTATTCTATGGTCTCAAGAAGGTAATATATACAAAAATGTGTGTGTGTGTGTGTGTGTGTGTGTGTGTGTGTGTGTGTGTGTGTGTTCTTGTATGTATACCCTTCTTGAGACATCAACAAGGAAAAGTACCTTCCATATGAGGACCGAAATCATGGTCCCAATAGGGGAAAACCATTGCATCTAATAGAGAGCCAAAGACTAGAGTCCGTGAACATTGCTCCAAAGTCAGGATTTGTTGTTGATTTAACATTCTAAAAGTCAGATTACGGTATTATAATATTGCCAAAATTGTCAAGTTTTCGTATAAAATTACGACTTTTGTCGGGGTAAAATTACGACTCTCTTCCTAAAATGTTAAGCTTTTCTTGTAAAACTGCGACTGTTATTGAGTAAAATACCAACTTTCATCATAATATTGCACAAATGTTCAGTTTTTCTTGCAAACTTTTGACTTGCGTCGAGTAAAAATGATGGCTTTTATTATAACGCTGCCAAAATTCCAAGTTTTTCTTGTGAAATTGTGATCTTTTTCTTTTGAAATTCCAACTCATTTTTCACAACAAGCTTTTTTATGTTTGCATAGTATGTATATATTATTAATGTTGTAAATACAAATCTTTATATCTCTAGAAGGGGTGGTTCTAAAGAGGGAGGCATTTTTCTGAGGTCTCAAGAAGGTAACAAATACAAAAATGTGTGTGTGTGTGTGTGTGTGTGTGTTTTCTTGTATTTCTACCCTTCTTGAGACATCAACAAGGAAAAGTACCTTCCATATGAGGACCGAAATCATGATCCCAATAGGGAAAAACCATTGCATCTAATAGAGAGCCAAAGACTAGAGTCCGTGAACATTGCTCCAAAGTCAGGATTTGTTGTTGATTTAACGTGCTAATTTTGCCAAGTTAAAGTATAACGCTGCCAAAATTCCAAGTTTTTCTTGTGAAATTGTGATCTTTTTCTTTTGAAATTCCAACTCATTTTTCACAACAAGCTTTTTTATGTTTGCATAGTATGTATATATTATTAATGTTGTAAATACAAATCTTTATATATCTAGAAAGGGTGGTCCTAAAGAGGTAGGCATTTTTCTGAGGTCTCAAGAAGGTAACAAATACAAGAATGCGTGTGTGTGTGTGTGTGTGTGTGTGTGTGTGTGTGTGTGTGAGGTAGAGAAAATGTCACCTGATGGGACGCCTTTGAAGCGGTACTATTCTTGATCCGTTTCCATCTACCTGGCTGGGCTATAAATAAATCCTAAAAACAGATTTCACTGGAGGATAATTTCTCTTCCTGTCAGCTTCGGTATCTTTTTTTACGCTCGGTACTTTGCTGACAGTCGCCAGGAGGTGGGGGGGCTTATTCCGTCTGCAGAATAGGGAATGAATTGTTCCTGTGTCAGCCTCTCCGAAGCCATTGATCATAAAAGCCAGAAGCGTGCGGCGGTCTAAATTTACATGGACGTGATGGTGATTTGCAGCTGGGTGGATTTAATTGGACAACAGCATATCTTGATCAGCGAGCCGTGCACTTCCTCGCCCTCCTCGCGTCACATGAACGAGCATGAAAGCTTTACTGTAAACGCGTCGGCGCGAAAAGACGGTCCCTCATTAAGCCGACCGTGGACGCGGAAAGGAAGCGTCTTTCACCGTGGCAACGATTAACTCCCGGGAGTTGGGATCAGTCCATGAGTCAGAGCGTGTTACATGAACACATACAGTATTCACCGGGGGAGGAGAAAAGCCGCCAATAAAAAGGTGCAGCCGCTCACCCCCTCCCTCGGTGGATGAATGAATGAATGGAGGTACTATTGGTCAGCTCGCTGTGGAAAATATGAGCAGCAGAGAGCAGGTAGGAGAAGGAGACTGCAGGGGGAATACAGGTTTTAAGTAAGGATGTTGACTTCCAACAATTTCCGTCTTTATAGATCTGAGCACTAACACAGCCAGAAAAAAACCTAGGCAGGACAAGTAAAAATATTGGGGCAAGTAGATTTGAGAAGTCGGGCAAGTAGAAAAAAACCTTAACGTTGAACCCTGCATGTGTTAAGGTTAGACGGCACTGTACATAGAGCGCTTCTGCTCGTTAGTAATAAATTATAATGTTGGATGTCCTTCACACAGATGAGTATAGAAAAATATTTTCAACGGCCGAAAAGGGCTCGACTTGGAAAGGAGGTAGGCCTACAGTCCGGACCACAGGTGCGACCTGTTCAGCAGCAGCAGGAGGAGGAGGAGGAGGTTGACTAGCATTAAAAGACTACAATTGGTACAAAATGCGGCTGCTAGACTTTTGACAAGAACAAGAAAGTTTGATCATATTACGCCTATACTGGCTCACCTGCACTGGCTTCCTGTACACTTAAGATGTGACTTTAAGGTTTTACTACTTACGTATAAAATACTACACGGTCTAGCTCCGTCCTATCTTGTCGATTGCATTGTACCATATGTCCCGGCAAGAAATCTGCGTTCAAAGAACTCCGGCTTATTAGTGATTCCCAGAGCCCCAAAAAATATATATAGAGCGTTTTCTATTCTGGCTCCAGTACTATGGAATGCCCTCCCGGTAACAATTAGAGATGCTACCTCAGTAGAAGCATTTAAGTCCCATCTTAAAACTCATTTGTATACTCTAGCCTTTAAATAGCCCCCCTGTTAGACCAGTTGATCTGCCGTTTCTTTTCTGCTCTGCCCCCCACATGAGGTGGTTCGGGCATCTGGTCAGGATGCCACCCGAACGCCTCCCTAGGGAGGTGTTTCGGACACGTCTGATCGGTAGGAGGCCACGGGGGAAGACCCAGGACACGTTGGGAAGACTAAGTCTCCCGGCTGGCCTGGGAACGCCTCGGGATCCCCCGGGAGGAGCTGGACTAAGTGGCTGGGGAGAAGGAAGTCTGGGCTTCCCTTCTTAGGCTGCTGCCCCCGCCACCCGACCTCGGATAACTTAGACTTAGACAAACTTTAATGATCCACAAGGGAAATTGTTCAACACAGGGGATAAGCGGAAGAAGATGGATGGATGGATGGATAAATACAATGTATTTGTATGAATAATCGATCTATAATCATGTTTAATGCATGCTTGCCAACCTTGAGACCTCCAATTTCGGGAGGTGGGGGGTGGGGGTGGGGGCGGGGGGCGTGGTTGGGGCGGGGGCGTGGTTAAGAGGGGAGGAGTATATTTACAGCTAGAATTCACCAAGTCAAGTATTTCATATATATATATATATATATATATATATATATATCCCCGCGACCCCGAAGGGAATAAGCGGTAGTAAATGGATGGATGGATGGATGGATGGATGGGTAGATTTGGCGCTGTGTGCAGGCGCCAAGTCCTGTTGGAACTTGAAATCTCCATCTCCATAGAGCAGGTCAGCAGCAGGAAGCATGAAGTGCTCTAAAACTTGCTGGTAGACGGCTGCGTTGACCCTGGATCTCAGGAAACAGAGTGGACCGACACCAGCTGGACTGCTGCTGAGTGGTCCAAAGTCATGTTTTCTGACGAAAGCAAATTTTGCATTTCCTTTGGAAATCGAGGTCCCAGAGTCTGGAGGAAGACAGGAGAGGCACAGGATCCACTTTGCCTGAAGTCTAGTGTAAAGTTTCCACCATCAGTGATGGTTTGGGGTGCCATGTCATCTGCTGGTGTCGGTCCACTCTGTTTCCTGAGATCCAGGGTCAACGCAGCCGTCTACCAGCAAGTTTTAGGGCACTTCATGCTTCCTGCTGCTGACCTGCTCTATGGAGATGGAGATTTCAAGTTCCAACAGGACTTGGCGCCTGCACACAGCGCAAAATCTACCCGTGCCTGGTTTACGGACCATGGTATTTCTGTTCTAAATTGGCCCGCCAACTCCCCTGACCTTAGCCCCATAGAAAATCTGTGGGGTATTGTGAAAAGGAAGATGCAGAATGCCAGACTCAAAAACGCAGAAGAGTTGAAGGCCACTATCAGAGCAACCTGGGCTCTCATAACACCTGAGCAGTGCCAGAAACTCATCGACTCCATGCCACGCCGCATTAACGCAGTAATTGAGGCAAAAGGAGCTCCAACCAAGTATTGAGTATTGTACATGCTCATATTTTTCATTTTCATACTTTTCAGTTGGGCAACATTTCTAAAAATCCCTTTTTTGTATTAGCCTTAAGTAATATTCTAATTTTGTGACACACGGAATTTTGGATTTTCATTTGTTGCCACTTCAAATCATCAAAATTAAATGAAATAAACATTTGAATGCATCAGTCTGTGTGCAATGAATAAATATAATGTACAAGTTACACCTTTTGAATGCAATTACTGAAATAAATCAAGTTTTTCAAAATATTCTAATTTACTGGCTTTTACCTGTATATATATATATATATATATATATATATATATATATATATATATATATATATATATATATATATATATATATATATATATAAATAAAAGAAATACTTGAATTTCAGTGTTCATTTATTTACACATATACACTAACACTCATCCACTCATTGTTGAGTTAAGGGTTGAATTGTCCATCCTTGTTCTATTCTCTGTCACTATCTTTCTAACCATGCTGAACACCCTCTCTGATGATGCATTGCTGTGTGGCATGCACAAAAGTGCTTTCATCAAATGCACTAGATGGCAGTATTGTCCTGTTTAAGAGTGTCACAACATTGCTGTTTACGGCAGACGGCCTGCTTTACTATAGACGTTCTTTATATTGTGGGAAAGCGGACTCAGGTCCGCATGGAGCTGGAGGGGGCGTGGCCTCCAGCTCCGCCTGAATTTCGGGGAGATTTTCGGGAGAAAATTTGTCCCGGGAGGTTTTCGGGAGAGGCGCTGAATTTCGGGAGTCTCCCGGAAAATCCGGGAGGGTTGGCAAGTATGGTTTGATGTACTGTAAGATTTGTTGTTAAAATAAAGCCAATAATGCCATTTTTTTTTGTGGTCCCCTTTATTTAGAAAAGTACTGAAAAGCATCAACACAATTTTGGTACCGGTACCAAAATATTGGTATCGGGACAACACCACCCTGCACATGAGCGTGGTAATTGCAACTTATTGATGCTGATACATGCTGCTGGATGATATCAACAGCCATGATATTGAACACTTTTTGAGCAACCTAACTGTAAAATGTCCATGAAACACGAAACAAGGAGACGTTGACTCGCCCCAGGAAGTGAATGCCTCTTCCTTTTCAGATGACTCTACTATGTGATACTGATTACTCTTGAGGGACTGATTGCTCACCAGCAGGCTGCATATTCCTGCGTCATCTGCATCCAATTATTATCAGCGGCATTGAACTCGTCCACAGGGCCAGAATCGATGTATTCAGCGCAGTGATAGTTGGTTAGATGGCGTCACAAACAGGTCATCTATGTCATGTGACTTTGGGGTAAAAAGGGGAACATTATCACAATTTCAGAAGGGTTAAAACCATTAAAAATCAGTTCCCAGTGGCTTATTATATTTTTCGAAGTTTTTTTCAAAATTTTACCCATCACGCAATATCCCTAAAAAAAAAGCTCCAAAGTGCCTGATTTTAACCATCGTTATATACACCCGTCCATTTTCCTGTGACGTCACATACAGGTAAAAGCCAGTAAATTAGAATATTTTGAAAAACTTGATTTATTTCAGTAATTGCATTCAAAAGGTGTAACTTGTACATTATATTTATTCATTGCACACAGACTGATGCATTCAAATGTTTATTTCATTTAATTTTGATGATTTGAAGTGGCAACAAATGAAAATCCAAAATTCCGTGTGTCACAAAATTAGAATATTACTTAAGGCTAATACAAAAAAGGGATTTTTAGAAATGTTGGCCAACTGAAAAGTATGAAAATGAAAAATATGAGCATGTACAATACTCAATACTTGGTTGGAGCTCCTTTTGCCTCAATAAGATGACATGGCACCCCAAACCATCACTGATGGTGGAAACTTTACACTAGACTTCAGGCAATGTGGATCCTGTGCCTCTCCTGTCTTCCTCCAGACTCTGGGACCTCGATTTCCAAAGGAAATGCAAAATTTGCTTTCGTCAGAAAACATGACTTTGGACCACTCAGCAGCAGTCCAGCTGGTGTCGGTCCACTCTGTTTCCTGAGATCCAGGGTCAACGCAGCCGTCTACCAGCAAGTTTTAGAGCACTTCATGCTTCCTGCTGCTGACCTGCTCTATGGAGATGGAGATTTCAAGTTCCAACAGGACTTGGCGCCTGCACACAGCACAAAATCTACCCGTGCCTGGTTTACGGACCATGGTATTTCTGTTCTAAATTGGCCCGCCAACTCCCCTGACCTTAGCCCCATAGAAAATCTGTGGGGTATTGTGAAAAGGAAGATGCAGAATGCCAGACCCAAAAACGCAGAAGAGTTGAAGGCCACTATCAGAGCAACCTGGGCTCTCATAACACCTGAGCAGTGCCAGAAACTCATCGACTCCATGCCACGCCGCATTAACGCAGTAATTGAGGCAAAAGGAGCTCCAACCAAGTATTGAGTATTGTACATGCTCATATTTTTCATTTTCATACTTTTCAGTTGGCCAACATTTCTAAAAAATCCCTTTTTTGTATTAGCCTTAAGTAATATTCTAATTTTGTGACACACGGAATTTTGGATTTTCATTTGTTGCCACTTCAAATCATCAAAATTAAATGAAATAAACATTTGAATGCATCAGTCTGTGTGCAATGAATAAATATAATGTACAAGTTACACCTTTTGAATGCAATTACTGAAATAAATCAAGTTTTTCAAAATATTCTAATTTACTGGCTTTTACCTGTAGTGAAGCCAACACAAACAAACATGGCGGAAAGAACAGCAAGCTATAGCGACATTAGCTCGGATTCAGACTCGGATTTCAGCGGCTTAAGCGATTCAACAGATTACGCATGTATTGAAACGGATGGTTGTAGTGTGGAGGCAGGTAGAGAAAACGAAATTGAAGAAGAAACTGAAGCTGTTGAGCCATATCGGTTTGAACCGTATGCAAGCGAAACCGAGGAAAACGACACGACAGTCAGCGACACGGGAGAAAGCGAGGACGAATTCGGCGATCGCCTTCTAACCAACGATTGGTATGTGTTTGTTTGGCATTAAAGGAAACTAACAACTATGAACTAGGTTTACAGCATATGAAATACATTTGGCAACAACATGCACTTTGAGAGTGCAGACAGCCCAATTTTCATCAATTAATATATTCTGTAGACATACCCTCATCCGCGCTCTTTTCCGGAAAGCTGATCTGTCCAGTTTTGGAGTTGATGTCAGCAGGCCAGGGAAGCTAGGGTCGATAGGGGGTTTAGCTCGCTCGTCTGCGGGAACAAACTGCCGCCATTGCTTGCCGTACTACCGAGGACCTTTGTCCCTGAATTGCTCACACACTCCGGCAGATTCAATGGGGGTCTGGCGGCAGATTTCTTTGACTTTATCGTTGGAAATGCATCTGCCTTGAGTGTCGCAGGATATCCACACATTCTTGCCATCTCTGTCGTAGCATAGCTTTCGTCGGTAAAGTGTGCGGAACAAACGTCCAATTTCTTGCCACTTTCGCATCTTTGGGCCACTGGTGCAACTTGAATCCGTCCCTGTTGGTGTTGTTACACCCTCCGACAACACACCGACGAGGCATGATGTCTCCAAGGTACGGAAAACAGTCGAAAAAACGGAAAATAACAGAGCTGATTTGACTCGGTGTTTGAGAAAATGGCGGATTGCTTCCTGATGCGAATATTAGAAAGGCGTTTAATTCGCCAAAATTCACCCATTTAGAGTTCGGAAATCGGTTAAAAAAATATATGGTCTTTTTTCTGCAACATCAAGGTATATATTGACGCTTACATAGGTCTGGTGATAATGTTCCCCTTTAAGGACTCTTTTAATGCGACACTTCTTGTGACCAGGTCTAAAAGTGCTTCATTGCAGGCCAGGGCCTGAATGTGTGCCGGTTAAATATTGCTGCCGTCTGACTGAAATAGAGCGAGGTCTTCTTACATTTAGTGGATATATAGTCCTGGTCAAAAGTTTACATACACTTGTAAAGAACATCATGTCATGTCTTGAGTTTCCAATCATTTCTACAACTCTTATTTTTTTGTGAAAGAGTGATTGGAGCACATACTTGTTGGTCACAAAAAACATTCATTTTATGAATTTATTAAGGGTCTACTGAAAATGTGAGGGTCAAAAGTATACATACAGCAATGTTAATATTTGCTTACATGTCCCTTGGCAAGTTTACCTGCAATAAGGCGCTTTTGGTAGCCATCCACAAGCTTCTGCTTGAATTTTTGACCACTCCTCTTGACAAAATTGGTGCGGTTCAGCTAAATGTGTTGGTTTTCTGACATGGACTTGTTTCTTCAGCATTGTCCACACGTTTAAGTCAGGACTTTAGGAAGGCCATTCTTTAACCTTCCTTCCAGCCCAGGGGTGCTCATTACGTCGATCGCGAGCTACCGGTCGATCTCGGAGGGTGTGTCAGTCGATCACCAGCCAGGCATTAAAAAAATAGTCCTAAAAATGAGCGATCATAAATCTTCACTATGACGTCACTTTCGTCACTTGATTGACATTCACGGCACCCGAGGGTCTTCTGAGATGACGCTGGCTGCTGCCAGCTCATTAAAATTACCGACTGGAAGGCGAGAAACACTTTATTTCAACAGACTCTGGCGCCGTACCTGTCGTCAAAACTCCAAAGACCGACTGCACAGTTGCACAGTTGCGCTAACAAAACGAGTCTCAGAAAGCTGGCGTGCACAAGCTAGCAAGCTACGAAAGTTTGCCGACAATGTATTTCTTGTAAAGTGTATACAAAGGAGTACGGAAGCTGGACAAATAAGATGCCAAAAACCAACCACTTTCATGTGGTATTGGACAGAAAGGAGGACGTTTTTCTCCTCCATTCGAAAATGCGGACGTTTTTAGCACCACTGTCTGATTCCAATCAATGCAAGTCATCAGAATCAGGTAATACACCAACTTATATTCTTGTCTTCATGAAAGAAAGGAATCTATATGTGTTAAACATGCTTGTATTATCTTTAAACACCTTAAACTTGTTAACAATATTAACTATATGTGTTAAACATGCTTGCCTTATCTTTAAACACCTTTAACTTCTTAACAATATTAACTATATGTGTTAAACATGCTTGTATTATCTTTAAACACCTTTAACTTGTTAACAATATTAACTATATGTATTAAACATGCTTGCATTATCTTTAAACACCTTTAACTTGTTAACAATATTAACTATATGTATTAAACATACTTGTATTATCATTAAACACCTTTAATTTATTAACAATATTAACTATATGTATTAAACATTCTTGTATTATCATTAAACACCTTTAATTTATTAACAATATTAATTATGTGTTAAACATGATTGCATTATCATTAAACACCTTTAACTTATTAACAAAAACATATATTTCATAAATAAGTAAATATAAATGATATATATGAATGAGGTAGATCCCCACGACTTGATCAATTGAAAAGTAGCTCGCCTGCAGAAAAAGTGTGAGCACCCCTGTTCTAGCCTGTAGGGCTGCGAATCTTTGGGTGTCCCACGATTCGATTCAATATCGATTCTTAGGGTCACGATTCGATTCTAAATCGATTTTTTTTTCAATTCAACACGATTCTCGATTCAAAAATGATTTTTTTCCCAATTCAAAAGGACTCTCTATTCATTCAATACATATATTTCAGCAGGATCTACCCCAGTCTGCTGACATGCAAGCAGAGTAGTAGATTTTTGTAAAAAGCTTTTATAATTGTAAAGGACAATGTTTTATCAACTGATTGCAATAATGTACATTTGTTTTAACTATTAAATGAACCAAAAATAGGACTTTTTTTAATCTTTGTGAAAATATTGGACACAGTGTGTTGTCAAGCTTATGAGAGAAGCCACTGTGACACTATTGTTCTTTTATTTAATTGTTTAATTTTTTTTTATAAATGTCTAATGATAATGTCAATGAGGGATTTTTACTGCTATGTTGAAATTGTTACTAATATTGATACTGTTGTTGAAAATATTCATGTTTGTTTCACTACTTTTGGTTTGTTCTGTGTGGTGTTTGTGTCTCCTCTCAATTGTTCTGTTTATTGCACTTCTGAGTGTTGCTGGGTCGGGTTTGGTTTTGGAATTGGATTGCATTGTTATGGTATTGCTGTGTATTGTTTTGTTGGATTGATTAATAAAAATAAATAAATACATTAAAAAAAAAAAAAATATATATATATATATATATATATATATATATATATATATATATATATATATATATATATATATATATATATATATATATTAGAGATGCGCGGATAGGCAATTATTTCATCCGCAACCGCATCAGAAAGTCGTCAACCATCCGCCATCCACCCGATGTAACATTTGATCAGAACCGCACCCGCCCGCACCCGCCCGTTGTTATATATCTAATATAGACGATGCAAGGCATTAGTGAGGTTATAAAGCTTTTGCCTGTTAAAGAAAGGAGACTGATCCAATGCAGCACAGACATTCGCGTGCCACGCTGTCACGACCCAGACGCACACCAGTGCGCAATCATATGGGAGCCGCGCTGAGCGCACCTCCAAGCGCGTCTCGCTGCCGGCGACGGCCGGGTATGGGCCCGACGCTCCAGCGCCATCCATTTTCAGGGCTAGTTGATTCGGCAGGTGGGTTGTTACACACTCCTTAGCGGGTTCCGACTTCCATGGCCACCGTCCTGCTGTCTATATCAACCAGGGTGAGCCCCACCCCTTTCGTGAGCGCACTGCGCGCGGAGTGACCCCTGTTACGCGCCCCCGGCAACAGGGGTGGCGGGCAGGTAAGCTGCGCGGGCGGAGCGCGCGGAGTGACCCCTGTTACGAGCCCCCGGCCACGGGGGTGGCGGGCAGGTAAGCTGCTTACCTGCTGCGCGTGACGCCGGCCGCGGCGAAGGCGGACGAGGCGGGGTGTCGGTGCGGTGGGCGCGGTGGTGACCCTGGACGTGAGTCGGGCCCTTCTCGCGGATCGCCTCAGCTACGGCTCCCGGTGGGGCCCTCTCGGGGGAAGGGGCCTCGGTCCCGGACCCCGGCGAGGCGTCCCTTCTCCGCTCCGTAAAAGTGTCCATCTCTTTTTCTTTTTTTTCTTCTGTTGTGGCATATGCTGCAGGTGCCTGCTCGTTTTTCGTATGTGGGTAACAACATTTAACTATGTATATATATTTACCAATTGGTTTAACTGCCACCCGCCTGAATCTATTTAAAATCTAATTTTTTTTTATTTCAACTGCCCGACCCGACCCGACCCGACCCGCGGATAAAATCTAATTTTTTTTAATTTCATCCGCCCGATCCGCGGATAATCCGCGGACTCCGCGGTTGTGCCCGCAAACCGCGCATCTCTAATATATATATATATATATATATATATATATATATTTTTTTTTTTTTTTTTTTTTTTTTAAATAAAATTGGTTTTTGAAAAATGAGAATCGATACTGAATCGTACAACGTGAGAATGGCGATTTCAATTCAAATCGATTTTTTCCCCACACCCCTACTAGCCTGATTTAGCCATTCCTTTACCACTTTTGAGGTGTGTTTGGGGGTCATTGTCCTGTTGGAACACCCAACTGCGCCCAAGACCCAACCTCCGGGCTGATGATTTTAGCTTGTCCTGAAGAATTTGGAGGAGAAAAGGTGAGGCATTTAATCCCAGGAACACCATACCTACCGCCAAGCATTGTGGTGGTAGTATTATGCTCTGGGCCTGTTTTGCTGCCAATGGAACTGGTGCTGTACAGAGACTAAATGGGACAATGAAAAAGGAGGATTACCTCCAAATTCTTCAGGGCAACCTAAAATCATCAGCCTGGAGGTTGGGTCTTCGGCGCGGTTGGGTGTTCCAACAGGACAATGACCCCAAAGTGGTAAAGGAACGGCTAAATCAGGCTAGAATGAAGGTTTTAGAATGGCCTTCCCAAAGTCCTGACTTAAACGTGTGGACAATGCTGAAGAAACAAGTCCATGTCAGAAAACCAACAAATTTAGCTGAACTGCACCAAATTTGTCAAGAGGAATGGTCAAAAATTCAAGCAGAAGCTTGTGGATGGCTACCAAAAGCGCCTTATTGCAGGTAAACTTGCCAAGGGACATGTAAGCAAATATTAACATTGCTGTATGTATACTTTTGACCCTCACATTTTCAGTAGACCCATAATAAATTCATAAAATGAATGTTTTTTGTGACCAACAAGTATGTGCTCCTATCACAAAAAAATAAGAGTTGTAGAAATGATTGTAAAGTCAAGACAGCCATGACATGATGTTCTTTACAAGTGTATGTACACTTTTGACCAGGACTGTATATTGAGGCCTGGTAAACGCTCGTGTTGAGTTAAATAATTCCTCCCGCAAATTGATGAGTAACATCCGCCACAAGTTGGCCCGGCCTGCGAGACTCGCCTTTGGATGAGGCAAGAGAGGAGGGAGCAAGTCGGCCTTGAGCGAGAAGAACCAGGTCAGCGTAGCCAACTCAGCCTGGTCGCTGGAGGGGGGGTCAGAGTGGGAAGGCCATCATGCATAGGCTGGCTTCAGCTTGTTTAGTAAACTCCAAATAATTGTTGCCATTTGGAAATGACATCGCATGTCGGTCTATTATTTTATTTTATTTTATTTTATTATTAGGGCCCGCATGGCCCATTGTATAAGGACTCCCTTTGGGAGTCCTTATACAATGGGACATAAGGACCTATTGAATTTGTAAGGTTTTATTCTTTATTCTTCCGCCGCCACATTAAACTGTAATTTGACCCACTTAACATGCTTCAAAACTCACCATATTTGACCCACACATCAGGACCTGCGAAAATTGCCTTTTTTAAAAAAAAAACGAACCACAAAACTCAAAATTGCGCTCTAGCGCCCCCTAGGAAAAAAAAAAACTAGACTGCCTGTAACTCCCACTAGGAAGGTCGGAGAGACATGAAACACAAACCTCTATGTAGGTCTGACTTAGACCTACATTTCACAATAGTACATTGTCGGAAAAAAATCAACAGGAAGTTGGCAATTCCCCCTTCAAGACAAAAAAGTACTAAAAACAGTAACTTTTGCCTCTTTGAGCTGTAATTTGACCCCCTTAACATGCTTCAAAACTCACCAAACTGAATGCACACATCAGGACTGTCAAAAATTGCGATCTTATAAAAAAACCTAACCCCAAATCGCGCAATTTTTGAATAAAACGCAGAAAAAACTGCTCCTCGGAAGAAAAAAATGACAAAACTGCCTGTAACTCCCACTGGGAAGGTCGGAGAGACATGAAACAAAAACCTCTATGTAGGTCTAACTTAGACCTACATTTCATAAATTGACAACCCCCAGCAAAAATAAACAGGAAGTTTGCTATTCCCCCTTCAAAACAAAATGTTTGTAAAAACCGGTCACCTTTCTTCAAACATGATCTCCTCTGAGCGCGTTTGTTGTTTCGGCTTCAAACTAACACAGGAGAGAGATTGAACCCTTCTGATTAAAAGTTGGCGAAAGAGTTTTGATACCTGCTCCGGTTTTGATTTGATGACCCTTCAAAGAACCTCTGCGCTGATGCTGCTGTTTTTTCAAGATGGCTGCTTAAAAGCAGGCAGCACCAGCGTGCCCACACAATGCAGACAAGGTAGGTACACTAGACAAAAGTATTGGGACAATTCGGACTAAAAGTAGACAAAAGTATTGGGACACTTATGACTACCACTGGACAAAAGTATTGGGACACATAGCACGAAAACTGGACAAAAGTATTGGGACACTTGGGACTACAACTTGACAAAAGTATTGGGACACTTATGACTACCACTGGACAAAAGTATTGGGACACTTAGGACTAAAACTTGACAAAAGTATTGGGACAATTACTACTAAAACTGGACAAAAGTATTGGGACACTTAGGACTAGCACCTGCCAAATACGCGGGCCCGACCAACGCTGCTTGCAGCTTTAATTTTTTTTGTTTTTTGTTTTTTATTAAATCAACATAGAAAAAAAACACACGATACACTTTCAACTAGTGCATCAACCCAAAAAAAAAAACTCCCTCCCCCATTCACACTCATACACACCCACTCACACAAAAGGGGTTGTTTTTTCTGCTATCAATATTCTGGTTCCCACAACATGGACAACATGTCTGCAAGGGACACAACACAGTCCCTGAAGCACACTTGATTGTTTGTGCTGCTGGTCCACTAACATTTTCATTTAATTACTATTCTTTCTTTCTTTTTTCTCCCTTATGTAATTATTTTTATATTGTTTTACTTTCCCCTTTATCCAAGAAAATATTTATTTATCTTATCTATAAAAAATAAAAAAAAATTAAAATAGGAAAGAAAGGACCTTATCTTCACCAGACCTGGTTGTAAATGGAATTAGCTTCGTTTAAAGATTTTTTTTTTTAAACCAGGTCCAGTCCACACACCTTCATTTATGTACACTGAAAAAAAAATTAAGAAAAAAAAAAAATTTGGAACACAGCAGATGGCATATAATCTATAAACAAAATTACATTTTCAAAACAAAAACAACAAAAAAATTTATGTACAGTCCAGCTTACGTTCAGGTCACTAAAAATTAGGGAATACAACAACAGATAGCATATAATCTATAAACATAATTACACTTTCAACATAAGCCTTTGAGGACTTCCCATCTTTTTTTAAATGTTTTTTGGCATCATTATCGTTTTCAACCATGTAACTTTCTAAAGTTAAAAAATACTGAATAAATGTTTTAAAGAAAGTAATACTAAGTGAATATCTGTCAAGACTTGGTCCTGGGTGTTAGCTTTTCCAGGATGCAACGGAAAGTTGGCTCGTGCGAGACGGGAATTAAGGTACATGATTTATTTATTAACTATAAATACAGAAAAAAGGATCAAACAAAAAGCGCGCACAGTGGCGGAGAATATACTATGAACAATTAAACAAAACTTGCAAACTATGGCTTGAATAAAGAAAACTTACTTGGCATGGACAAAAAAGGAGCAGCGTGAACATGGACATGAAAAAATAGACAGAGCATAAATGTGGTGTGAGGTCGTCAGGACGAACAACAGAAAATGAATGAACTTAAATACTATGGACATGATTAACAACAGGTGCGTGACTCAAAACAGGTGCGTGACATGACAGGTGAAACTAATGGGTAACTATGGTGACAAAACAAAACAAAAGTGCACAAAAAGTCCAAAAATAAAACCTGATCACACAGACATGACAAGATCTGTTTTTGGCCTTAAAAATAAACCTTTCACCGAGTACTATAATTAAATTGATTAAATCATGATTGTCAATGAACTCTCCCAAAATAACAGAAACCACATCAAGCTTCATAAACAAACCAATCCTTAAACACATTTTTTCAACTTCCACCCAAAAGGAAGACACAATATGACAATACCAAAACAAATGCAGGGTGGATTCAGACTCCTGACAACAAAATCGGCACTCATCTGACTCTGACGGTCTATTATTTGATGCAGCCTTACTTCCAAATGATGTGACTTCATGCAGAGCTACTTCAACTTCAGTGCCCCAATTTAGATAAAATTGTTTGAAGTTGCAAGCAAAACTTTGACTTACAAGCATCCCAAACATGAGTTGGCATAGCAAATATCACAATGAACCCGCTACAATCCGGAGTCATATTATGAATTTTTTTTATACATTTAAAAGACTTCCTTGTGGTCTACAATGCAAAAAGTCAGTGTTCAAAAACAAGAAGAAAAAAAATACAAAAATGAGGGGTATTTTACTTGAACTAAGCAAAATTATCTGCCAAAAGAACAAGAAAATTTGGCTCGTCAAGACTTTCCAAAACAAGTAAAATTAAAGCTGCAAGCAGCATTGGTCGGGCCCGCGTATTTGGCAGGTGCTAGTCCTAAGTGTCCCAATACTTTTGTGAAGTTTTAATCCTAAGCGTCCCAATACTTTTGTCCAGTTTTAGTCCTAAGTGTCCCAATACTTTTGTCCAGTGTAAGTGTCCCAATGCTTTTGTCCAGTGTAAGTGTCCCAATACCTTAGTCCAGTGGTAGTCCTAAGTGTCCCAATACTTTTGTCTACTATTAGTCCGAAGTGTCCCAATACTTTTGTTCAGTGGTAGTCCTAAGTGTCCCAATACTTTTGTCAAGTTGTAGTCCTAAGTGTCCCAATACTTTTGTCCAGTGTAAGTGTCCCAATACTTTTGTCCAGTGTAAGTGTCCCAATACCTTAGTCCAGAGGTAGTCCTAAGTGTCCCAATACTTTTGTCTACTATTAGTCCGAAGTGTCCCAATACTTTTGTTCAGTGGTAGTCCTAAGTGTCCCAATACTTTTGTCAAGTTGTAGTCCTAAGTGTCCCAATACTTTTGTCCAGTTGTAGTCGTAAGTGTCCCAATACTTTTGTCCAGTGGTAGTCCCAAGTGTCCCAATACTTTTGTCCAGTATAAGCGTCCCAATACTTGTGTCCAGTGGTAGTCGCAAGTGTCCCAATACTTTTGTCAAGTTTTAGTCCCAAGTGTCCCTATACTTTTGTCCAGTTTTCGTCATAAGGGGCCATAATACTTTTGTCTAGTGTAAGTGCCCCAATACTTTTGTCCATTGTTAGTCCTTAGTGTCCCAATACTTTTGTCCAGTGTTAGTCGTAAGTGTCCCAATACTTTTGTCCAGTTTTTGTCCTAAGTGTCCCAATACTTTTGTCCAGTGGTAGTCTGAAGAGTCCCAAGACTTTTGTCTAGTGTACCTACCTTGATTGCATTGTGTGGGCACGCTGGTGCTGCCTGCTTTTAAGCAGCCATCTTGAAAAAAACAGCAGCGCAGCGGTTATTTGAAGGGTCATAAAATCAAAACCGGAGCAGGTATCAAAACTCTTTCGCCAACTTTTAATCAGAAGGGTTCAATCCCTCTCCTGTGTTAGTTTGAAGCCGAAACAACAACCGCGCTCAGAGGAGATAATGTTTGAAGAAAGGTGACCGGTTTTTACAAAAATTTTGTTTTGAAGGGGGAATAGCAAACTTCCTGTTGATTTTTGCTGGGGGTTGTCAATTTATGAAATGTAGGTCTAAGTGAGACCTACATAGAGGTTTTTGTTTCATGTCTCTCCGACCTTCCCAGTGGGGAGTTACAGGCAGTTTTGTCATTTTTTTCTTCCGCACCACTTCTTAATTGCACGTGCAGTGTTAGTCGATTGCACTAATAGTACACACTTCTTGATGTCATGTCCATTGATTTGACGCTGTCAGAAGGCCTGTGATTGGTCAGCCCGGAAGATTCCACTGCGCTGTGACCCGTGTCAAGTCAGTGGGACAGATGGTCTGGCTCCTGAGTGGGGAATGTGACTCAGGCTTATGACACCTGGCTTTCTAGAAGGCTCGGTGCTCCTGAGTCTGTGCGTGCTGATCTCCTAATGTAGGCTGAGGACGGATCAGTCCCAGCCAGATGGGCTAAATTAGTGAATGGCAAACTTTGCATGCTCTCCTTCTTGTCCTTTTGCAGCAAAGTTAGCCAGATCATTGCAACGTGCAGTAATATTTGACACGACTTAACCTTGCACATGTCAGCAAAATACTGTTTAGACCCAAATATAAGACTAGACACCAGAGGTGTGGACTCGAGTCACTTGACTTGGACTCGAGTCAGACTCGAGTCATGAATTTGATGACTTTAGACTCGACTTGACAAAATGTAAAAAGACTTGCAACTCGACTTAGACTTTAACATCAATGACTTGTGACTTCACTTGGACTTGAGCCTTTTGAATTGACATGACTTGACATGACTTGCTACTTTCCCCAAAACCCAAAGATGAAAAGTTATTCGGGAGCGCTCCGTATTTTTCATTGTGTACTTGTCTATCAGCGTTGCGTGTGTCAGCTGGTGTGCTCTCAGTACAACAGCCAATCAAATTAGATCTACTTTGTTTTCATCACACAGCATTCATCCAATCAAATTGCAGGACAACCAACGAAGAAGACATGTCCAAACCACACGCCAGTGAACAAAAAATGATACCTAAAATAATTTTGTTTGGGTATAAAAATTACGAGGTGGTCAACACAAAACGGTTTGCAGTATGCAACACATGCGGTTCGAAAATGACTGATGGAGAGGCAACAACTTCCAACTTCGTCCGGCATTTGAAGTTGCACAAAGAACGGTAAGTTTTGAATGTAAGATAACGTTTATTGGCTAAGTAACGTGACTTTTATTTGCTGTGTAGTTAAATCAGTGAGGCTGTAAACTCACTGCTAACGTTATAACGTTATTGCAAACACGGGAATCTGTTGCAGTTCACTACCTTATTCATACTTTTTGTTCAGTGATTTTTTTCAAGCAGGTTTACGTTAGTCAATATATCACACGTAACGTTAGACGGCGGTCAGCAGCACCGCGTATTTTAGCCACCTAAAAAAAGACAAAAATAGTAAAATAAAGGTCAGTTAAAATGTATACTATATTATGAATAAGTGTACCGTTTTAGCTAGCTTTCTGACATACTGTTGGTTGTTTACCTCAGTGGTCCCCAACCACCGGGCCACGGCCCGGTACTGGTCCGTGGATCGATTGGTATCGGGCTGCACAAGAAATAATTTTTTTTTCTTTTCTTTTTTTAATTAAATCAACATAAAAAACACAGATACACTTACAAGTAGTGCACCAACTCCAAAACAACTCTCTCCCCTCTTTTGTTCTGGGCATTGAACATGAAGACTCTTCCTTCACTGTTCCGAGTGGCCATGAGAGTCTTGGCAGTGCCTGCCTCCAGTGCTCCAGTGGAGCGAGTTTTCAGCCATGGTGGCATCATACTACGCCCCCATCGTGCACAAATGACTGACAGACTCTTGGCTAATTTGGTCTTTTGCAAATGCAATGCAGCATAGGGCCCTGACATATAAAAAGTACAACTTTTTTGTTATATTCACGTATATGTCATGTTTTTTCAATGTTAACACTTTTGTACAAATAAGTACATTTGCACTTTATTTTTCAATGTGTTTGTTCTGTAAAGGAATGAGTTAATGTTTAAAATGACTGGTTAATAGTGCTATTATAAAGTGCAATGTCAGCACAATTTTCTTTCCTGCAATTTAAAATGCACTTGTTTTAATAAATAAATACAGCGTTTGAAAAGCAAACACAATCTGTGTTAATATATTAGTCTGTGGTTAAAAGGACTTGAAAGGACTCGAAACTCAAAATGCAGGACTTAGGACTTGACTTGAGACTTTCCAGTCTTGACTTTGGACTTGACTCGGGGCTTGCCTGTCTTGACTCGGGACTTGACTCGGACTTGAGGGCAAAGACTTGAGACTTACTTGTGACTTGCAAAACAATGACTTGGTCCCACCTCTGCTAGACACTAGTATCGTCCCCATACCAATATTTTGGTACCGGTACCAAAATTATTTTGATACTTTTTGATACTTTTCTAAATAAAGGGGACCACGAAAAATTGCATTATTGGCTTTATTTATTTATTTTTTTATCTTAGGGTAAATTAAACATATGTTTCTTATAGCAAGTTTGTCCTTAAATAAAATAGTGAACATACTAGACAACTTGTCTTTTAGTAGTAAGTAAACAAACAAAGACTCCTAATTAGTCTATGCAGTAACATACTGTGTCATTTATACACCTATTATTTTGTACACATTATTAAGGACAAGCTGTAAAAAAATATTATTAATCTACTTGTTCATTTACTGTTAATATCTGCTTACTTTCTCTTTTAACATGTTCTAGCTACACTTATGTTCAAATGTAATAATCACTTATTCTTCTCTTCTTTGATACATTACATTAGTTTTGGATGATACCACAAATTTGGGTATCAATCCGATACCAAGTAGTTACAGGATCATACATTGGTCATATTCAAAGTCCTCATATTTCCTGAGTTTGTGTCGTGTCTGTGTTGATCATGTTTTTTGTTTGGCCATGTGCTGTCTGGTTTTGGACTCTTTTTAGTTCCTGCTTTTCACTCCCTTGTCTTGTTTCCATGGTTACCCATTAGTTTCACCTGTTCCACGTTTGGACTCATTGTGCACTCTTGTTTTGTCACCATAGCAACCCATTAGTTTTCACCTGTCACGTCACGCACCTGTTTCACGTTTTGAGTTCACGCACCTGTTTTCACTAATCATGTCTGTAGTATTTAAGTTCATTGTTTTCAGTTTGTCTTTCTGGCGACATAACACCCCTGACCTCCCTCCACCCACACGAAAAGAGTCCAAAACCAGACAGCACATGGCCAAACAAAAACATGATCAACACAGACATGACAGTTTGTAAACATAATATACATTTTTTTTTAAACGAAAGAAGATGTTGTGATGCCAAAAAATATCAACGTAATCATAGTAATATCGACTAGATACGCTCCTGTACTTGGTATCATTACAGTGGATGTTAGATACTTTTCAGAGGCGGTATTGTACCGTATATGATTAATTAATATCGTGGTGCTATGCTAATACCGGTATACCTAATTTGGCTGCTGACATATGCAGTAACATATTGTATCATTTATACACGTATTATTTTGTACACATTATTAAGGACAAGTGGTAGAAAATTAATTATTAATCTACTTGTTCATATACTGTTAATATCTGCTTACTTTCTCTTTTAACATGTTCTATCTACACTTATGTTCAAATGTAACAATCACTTATTCTTCTCTTCTTTGATTAGTTTTGGATGATACCACACATTTAGGTATCAATCCGATACCAAGTAGTTACAGGATCATACATTGGTCATATTCAAAGTCCTCATATTTCCTGAGTTTGTGTCATGTCTGTGTTGATCATGTTTTTTGTTTGGCCATGTGCTGTCTGGTTTTGGACTCTTTTTAGTTCCTGCTTTTCACTCCCTTGTCTTGTTTCCATGGTTACCCATTAGTTTCACCTGTTCCACGTTTGGACTCATTGTGCACTCTTGTTTTGTCACCATAGCAACCCATTAGTTTTCACCTGTCACGTCACGCACCTGTTTCACGTTTTGAGTCACGCACCTGTTTTCACTAATCATGTCTGTAGTATTTAAGTTCATTGTTTTCAGTTTGTCTTTCTGGCGACATAATACCCCTGACCTCCCTCCACCCACCCAAAAAGAGTCCAAAACCAGACAGCACATGGCCAAACAAAAACATGATCAACACAGACATGACAGTTTGTAAACATAATATAAAAAATTTTTTAAACGAAAGAAGATGTTGTGATGCCAAAAAATATCAACGTAATCATAGTAATAATACGCTCCTGTACTTGGTACCATTACAGTGGATGTTAGATACTTTTCAGAGGCGGTATAGTGACGTATATGATTAATTAATATCGTGGTACTATGCTAATACCGGTATACCTAATTTGGCTGCTGACATATGCAGTAACATATTGTGTCATTTATCGACCTATTATTTTGTCATAATTATTAAGGACATGTGGTAGGAAATTAATTATTAATCGACGTAATCATAGTAGTAGCGACTAGATACGCTCCTGTACTTAATAATAATAATAATAATAATAATGGATTAGATTTTATATCGCGGTTTTCTATTATTAGATACTCAAAGCCCTCACAGAGAAGTGAGAACCCATCATTCATTCACACCTGGTGGTGGTAAGCTACATTTGTAGCCACAGTGAGGCTGCACAGGCGGGGAGCGAATCTGGCACGGCCGCTCTACCCACTACGCCATACCGCCCCATACTTGGTATGGTCCCCAACCTTTTTGTAACTGCGAACCGGTCAATGCTCGAAAATTTGTCCCGCGGACCGGGGGGGGGGAGGGGGGTGTTTTTTTAATTAATTTATTTATTTTTGGCATAAAATAAATATAGACTGTATTGATCTATATTGATATATAATGTAGGAACCAGAAATATTAATAACATAATTATTTAATTTAAAAAAATTAGAAATAAATTAAAAAAAATGTTTTTTTAAATTTTTTAAATTTCTTGTGCGGCCGGTACCAATTGATCCACGGACCGGTACCGGGCCGCGGCCCGGTGGTTGGGGACCACTGTCTTAAAGCACCTCTTCCTGAGGGTGTTTCAGTGTTATAACTTCACCTTTATCGTTAGTTTTTAAGCCAAAATGCGTCCGTTCTCCCTTTTCTGTCTACACACTGTGTCTGCTTGTAAGTACTCTGTGTGTGTGCACTGCCGAACATGCTCCTCTGCTCGTAAACTAGTAATGTCATGATGTGACGACGACGACGGGGTGGCGGACCGGTACTTTTCAGAGGCGGTATAGTACAGAATATGATTCATTAGTATCGCGGTACTATACTAATAGCGGTATACCGTACAACCCTACTAGAAACAAAGAATCAAAGCATTATTACTTTCTCTGGCTGTAAATGCTAAAGTATTCAACTAAGGCTGAAACGACGCGTCGACATAGTCGACGTCATCGGTTACGTAAATACGTCGACGCCGTTTTTGTGCGTCGGCGCGTCGCATATTTACGTCACACTACTGTCATGGCGGAGCGCAAAGCAGACGATGCGAGCGAGGGGAAAAAAGCACGCCAAAAGTCGTCAAAAGTGTGGGAGTATTTCAATAAACGGCCTAATAATGTTGTTGTATGCACACTGTGTCGAGCGGAAATGGCCTATCATAGCAGCACAACGGCTATGAACGAACATTTGAAAAGAAAACCCCCGACAGCGTTCTTGCCATCACCATCAACAAGTCAATCGTCCGTGTGCGTATACGTTGTCATTATTACACAAAAACATGAATGTGTCATTTGTATCTGCATTGTAAATTCATAAACTAAAGCACCGTTTCGCTCTGAGAGGCGCGTTTGGCGTGCCTGTTCAGTGTTTACAAAGACGCGCTCCTCTTTAACGCTGTGGAGAGGCGGCGGCGGCGAGCGAGCGGCGAGGCGGGGCGCGCCGGGAGCGACGCCGCAACCGTGCCCAGGTGCGCGATCCGCGCAGTTGGAAGAGAAAAGACTTTGTGTAAAATTAAAAGATTTTAAACCTGGCAAAGCCGTCTGGCGTTCAGTCTGTCGGTCCTGAAAGAACCCCACGGCACAAGACGTGTCACAAACGCTAACGTTAATTAGTTGTGCAAATACCTTTTACAACATTAACAGTTACATATACTATGTACAAACCAACAATTAACTTTCACTTTAATCATACTATCATTGTTGTGTTATTAAGCAAAATAAGCAATACTTTTACTTTTGTTGAAATGTTTACACTGTGCACTTTTTTGTATTGGATGTTTAGCTTTATTTTTGCACATTTTAGCAAATAAGCAATACTTTTACTTTTGTTGAAATGTTTACACTTGTTACAGAATATTTCCGTTTTGCACTTTTTTGTATTGGATGTTTATCTTTATTTTTGCACATTTTAAAGCAAAATAAGCAATACTTTTACTTTAGAAATGCTTATACTATTCCAGAATATTAAGATTTGCACTGGATGTTTACTTTTATATTTGCACATTAAAAAGCAAATAAGCTACTTTTAATTTTGTTAAATGTTAAAAGTTTTAAATGTTTACATTGTTACAGAATATTTTGTCATGTTGTTGTCAATGTTGACTGAGTGGCCATACTTTTTTTTTTGTAAATAAAAGCCATGCCTTTTGAAAAAACTGGCCTACATTTATTTTTTCCTCTTCATTTTAAATAAAAAAAAAAAAATCGGTAAAAGGAAAAATAATCTATAGATTAATCGAAAAAATAATCTATAGATTAACCG
Source organism: Nerophis lumbriciformis (assembly GCF_033978685.3). NCBI lineage: Eukaryota > Metazoa > Chordata > Actinopteri > Syngnathiformes > Syngnathidae > Nerophis > Nerophis lumbriciformis. The sequence goes on along the minus strand of NC_084559.2, from coordinate 995,620 downwards.
ATTAATCGAAAAAAATAATCTATAGATTAATCGATAGAAAAATAATCGGTAGCTGCAGCCCTATATTCAACACAGCTATTATACTGGATCTCATTCTAGGGCTACCTGATTAGTCAGTGTGGTGTGGCTAGATTGTGAACACGCCGGCTGACAGATGGAGATTTAGAAGTCACACTGCCAAAAAAAAACAAAAAAAAACCTTGAAAAGTTCCCAGAGGAAGCATTTAAAAATTGCACGGTTGAAAAGAATGTGTGTCGTCGCAGATGGACAACCGACTCGCGGTGGAGCTCGGTAACTCATTTCAATGAGCGCTCAGCGCTGTGCTCCAGTTACGGCGAGGGAGTTAAAAATAGGCCTCGGTGATCTTCAGTCGCCACTTAGTCAGGCAATATGGAGAGCAGATTGCAAATGAAGACACTGACGTGCTTGAATGGTGGCCCTCGTGGCCTGCTCGCACACACACGATGTAAAGCAGCAACACCCACACAAGAACGCACTTATGCTGCTTTAAGGGTGTGCATGCAGTGCAGATAAGGACAGCACTGGAAAGGATCCTTCTGTACCGAACAGCCAGTGGTCCTTATGGTCAACTGAGAGACTGGTGCTCTATCCTGGTGCTCTATACTGGTGCTCTATCCTGGTGCTCTATCCTGGTGCTCTATTCTGGTGCTCTATCCTGGTGCTCTATCCTGGTGCTCTATCCTGGTGCTCTATCCTGGTGCTCTATCCTGGCCTGAAGACAAGTGCAAGAGCTGAGGACATGTCAGTCTCTGTAATTATGTTTGACACATGACACAAGAGCTGAAGGGATTGCAAACTGCTGGTATCTATCTTAGAGGCCTACTGAAATGCGATTTTCTTATTTAAACGGGGATAGCAGGTCCATTCTATGTGTCATACGCAGAGGTGGGTAGAGTAGCCAGAAATTGTACTCAAGTAAGAGTACTGTTACTTTAGAGATTTATTACTCAAGTAAAAGTAAGGAGTAGTCACCCAAATATTTACTTGAGTAAAAGTAAAAAGTATGTTGTGAAAAAACTACTCAAGTACTGAGTAACTGATGAGTAACATACACACACATATCATATATATATATATATATATATATATATATATATATATATATATATATATACATATATATATATATATATATATATATATATATACATATATACATATGTATATATATATATATACACACACACACACACACACATATATATATACATATATATATACATACATTGATATATACAGTATATAGTTTATATTTATTTATTTTGCCGTTTTTGTTTACATGTTAAAGGTGTTTTAATGAATATACATGCATGTTTAACATATAGATTCCTTTCTTTCATGAAGACTAGAATATAAGTTGGTGTATTACCTGATTCTGATGACTTGCATTGATTGTAATCAGACAGTAGTGATGATAACGTCCACGTTTTCAAATGGAGGAGAAAAAAAGTTCCTCCTTTCTGTCTAATACCACATGAAAGTGGTTGTTTTTTGGCATCTTATTTGTCCAGCTTCCATATTCGTTTTTATACACTTTACAAGAAATACATTGGCGGCAAACTCCGTAGCTTGCTAGCTTGTTTGCGCTGGCTTTCGGAGACTCTTATTTTGAAAGCGCAGGCGCCATGGAGCGGCACATTTATTGTGAAGACAGGAACTGTGCAGTCAGTCTTTAGGCTTTTGACGGGGTGTACGGTTGAAATAAAAAAAGGGTCTTTTTCCCTTCACACTTTTGATTGATTGATTGGAACTTTTATTAGTAGTTTGCACAGTACAGTACATATTCCGTACAATTGACCACTAAATGGTAACACCCCAATAAGTTTTTCAACTTGTTTAAGTCAGGTCATGTGACCACCTGGCTCTGTTTGATTGGTCCAACGTCACCAGTGACTGCATCTGATTGGTGGAACGGAGTGAACGTCACCAGTGACTGTATTTGTTGAAACGCAGGCACTATGAAGGTCTGTCTGACAGACCAAAACAAACAAAGCGTGCATTAACAGATCGATAACAATCAGTAGCGAGTAGCGAGCTGAATGTAGAGAAAAGTAGCGGAGTAAAAGTAGCGTTTCTTCTCTATAAATATACTCAAGTAAAAGTAAAAGTATGTTGCATTAAAACTACTCTTAGAAGTACAATTTATCCCAAAAGTTACTCAAGTAGATGTAACGGAGTAAATGTAGCGCGTTACTACCCACCTCTGGTCATACGTGATCATTTCGCGATATTGCCATATTTTTGCTGAAAGGATTTAGTAGAGAACATCGACGATAAAGTTCGCAACTTTTGGTCGCTGATAACAAGCCTTGCCTGTATCGGAAGTAGCAGACGAGTAGCGTGACGTCACAGGTTGTGGAGCTCCTCACATCCGAACATTGTTTACAATCATGGCCACCAGCAGCGAGAGCGATTCGGACCGAGAAAGCGACGATTTCCCCATTAATTTGAGCGAGGATGAAAGATTTGTGGATGAGGAAAGTGAGAGTGAAGGACTAGAGGGCAGTGGGAGCGATTCAGATAGGGAAGATGCTGTGAGAGGCGGGTGGGACCTGATATTCAGCTGGGAATGACTAAAACAGTAAATAAACACAAGACATATATATACTCTATTAGCCACAACACAACCAGGCTTATATTTAATATGCCACAAATTAATCCCGCATAACAAACACCTCCCCCCTCCCGTCCATATAACCCGCCAATACAACTCAAACACCTGCACAACACACTCAATCCCACAGCCCAAAGTACCGTTCACCTCCCCAAAGTTCATACAGCACATATATTTCCCCAAAGTCCCCAAAAGTTACGTACGGGCAAGCGATCAAATGTTTGGAAGCGTACTCACGGTACCGTGTCTGCGTATCCAACTCAAAGTCCTCCTGGTAAGAGTCTCTGTTGTCCCAGTTCTCCACAGGCCAATGGTAAAGCTTGACTGTCATCTTCCGGGAATGTAAACAATGAAACACCGGCTGTGTTATCCGGCACACCAGTCAAGGGGTGCATTCTACGGCGGGGGTGCGTTATCCGGCACAACACCTGCCGCAATACACCGCTTCCCACCTACAGCTTTCTTCTTTGCTGTCTCCATTGTTCATTGAACAAATTGCAAAAAGATTCACCAACACAGATGTCCAGAATACTGTGGAATTTTGCGATGAAAACAGACGACTTAATAGCTGGCCACCATGCTGTCCCAAAATGTCCTCTACAATCCGTGACGTCACGCGCAGGCGTCATCATACCGAGACGTTTTCAGCAGGATATTTCGCACGAAATTTAAAATTGCACTTTAGTAAGCTAACCCGGCCGTATTGGCATGTGTTGCGATGTTAAGATTTCATCATTGATATATAAACTATCAGACTGCGTGGTCGGTAGTAGTGGCTTTCAGTAGGCCTTTAAAGAACGAGTGTAAACTGCTGGTATCTATCTTAGAGAATGAGTGCAAACTGCTTGTATCTATCTTATAGAAATAGTGCAAAACTGCTTTTATCTATCTTAGAGAACGAGTGCAAACTGCTGGTATCTATCTTAGAAAACGAGCGCAAACTGAAAGCAGAGAGGGAGCAGAACCTGACACCGCTCCAGGCACCTTTTCTTTAAACTGTTTATGACCGAGGGCGGCAGCTGTTTATGACCCCCCTCCCCTTAGGAACAGCTGCAGCCATGTAATCAGGAAATCCATCCATCCATCTTCTTCCGCTTATCCGAGGTTGGGTCGCGGGGGCAGCAGCCTAAGCAGAGAAGCCCAGACTTCCCTCTACCCAGCCACTTCGTCCAGCTCTTCCCGGGGGATCCCAAGGCGTTCCCAGGCCAGCCGGGAGACATAGTCTTCCCAACGTGTCCTGGGTCTTCCTCGTGGCCTCCTACCGGTCGGACGTGCCCGAAACACCTCCCTAGGGAGGCGTTCGGGTGACCAGATGCCCGAACCACCTCATCTGGTTCCTCTCCATGTGGAGGAGCAGCGGCTTTAGTTTGAGCTCCCCCCGGATGACAGAGCTTCTCACCCTATCTCTAAGAGAGAGCCCCGCCACCCGGCGGAGGAAACTCATTCGGGCCGCTTGTACCCGTGATCTTGTCCTTTCGGTCATACCCCAAAGCTCATGACCATAGGTGAGGATGGGAATTGTTGCGTTTTGGACCAGTTGTTCCTCCCAGGGAATTCAAGTCACAAGTCGCTCCCAAGTTCTTTCCGACACTTAAAGCTGAGTTGAAAAACCACCAGAGACAGAATAGGTATTTTGTTGTATATTCTCAAAGCTTTGCCAATATACATTGATTGAGACCAGTCTAACCCTAGAACATTCTATTGCGCCTCCCAAAATGGTCTGTCTTCCCGATCCCACCACCCTCTCTCTCTCGTCCCATCTCTGTAGACAAAACAAATGCTAGTCAAAACACATTCCAAAGAACTCAAGGTTAACACACACAGTATACTTGCTGACAGAGCATCAAGAGAAGAAATGGAAAACACGAGCTGTTTTCAAATATGACTAAGAAATGAAAGAAGTACAACTTAAATTCGGATATATGTAAATATCTGCCTCCGACAGAACGTACATCGACCGGTAAATTGAGAGTTTTGCCTTCCGGCTCAGCTCCTTCTTTACCACAACGGATAGATACAGCATCCGCATTACTGAAGGCCTCACGATCTACTCTTCCCCCACTCGTGAACAAGACTCCTAGGTATTTGAACTCCTCCACTTGGGGCAAGATCTCCTCCCCAACCCGGAGATGGCACTCCACACTTTTCCGGGCGAGAACCATGGTTGCCGAGTAAAGGTTCGTGAAGAGAGATGTTCTTAAATCGAGGTTCCACTGTAATTCAGTGCATCGGAAATGAAGCGAGTGATTTTATAGGTGCGGACGACTGGGTGTAAAAAAATGTTTTTATTTAAAAATACACCTATTTGTGCGGACATGACTGACCTAGGTCTCTGGGTACTCGTCTTCCAGCTGCCGTCACACCTCAACCCATGCCACTTGCGAGTGTGTGCAGCTGCTGTCACGTTCCCTGCACCCCCTCAAGCTGACTTTGTTCTACCTTCCACAGACACAACAAGCCTTCCTCCATCACTGCCAGCCTGAGTCCCTGCTATGATCTGACATTTGAGCAACGCTTCAGCGGGATCTCTGGGTCACGACTCAGCTCGGACACAGCATAGCCAACATTGACACTATTTTACAATTTTTTTTGTGGTCCAGTCTGCTTAGACGCAGCTTTAGTTTCTTGCACGTCAGCAACTTTTGGCAAACAAAACTCCTGCTTGTCTTCATGTTGGGAAACTTCACATTGCCACTCCTCGGTTTGTCTCTTCCAGGTTTCGCACGTACAAATCACACTCCATCATCAAGGATGACTGTCCTAAGATTTATAAATACAATAAATCTAACTCCACCCACCAACACTACACTCTCTGCCACACAAAAATGACTAAGGTCCACAGAGCGCAGCAAGACACAACAACACCGAGCACACTTTCTGCGAACATCTAATGCAGGGGAGTCAAAGTCAAGGCCGTAGAAGCATTTAAGTCCCATCTTAAAACTCATTTGTATACTCTAGCCCAGGGGTGCTCATTACGTCGATCGCGAGCTACCGGTCGATCTCGGAGGGTGTGTCAGTCGATCACCAGCCAGGCATTAAAAAAATAGTCCTAAAAATAAGCGATCATAAATCTTCACTATGACGTCACTTTCGTCACTTGATTGACATTCACGGCACCCGAGGGTCTTCTGAGATGACGCTGGCTGCTGCCAGATCATTAAAATTACCGACTGGAAGGCGAGAAACACTTTATTTCAACAGACTCTGGCGCCGTACCTGTCGTCAAAACTCCAAAGACCGACTGCACAGTTGCACAATAAAAGCTCTGCTTCATCCTGCCTTCGCTAACAAAATAAGAGTCTCAGAAAGCTGGCGTGCACAAGCTAGCAAGCTACGGAGTTTGCCGACAATGTATTTCTTGTAAAGTGTATACAAAGGAGTACGGAAGCTGGACAAATAAGATGCCAAAAACCAACCACTTTCATGTGGTATTGGACAGAAAGGAGGACTTTTTTCTCCTCCATTCGAAAATGCGGACATTATCAGCACCACTGTCTGATTCCAATCAATGCAAGTCATCACAATCAGGTAATACACCAACTTATATTCTTGTCTTCATGAAAGAAAGGAATCTATATGTGTTAAACATGCTTGTATTATCTTTAAACACCTTTAACTTATTAACAATATTAACTATATGTGTTAAACATGCTTGTATTATCATTTAACACCTTTAACTTGTTAACAATATTAACTATATGTGTTAAACATGCTTGCATTATCTTTAAACACCTTTAAAGTGTTAACAATATTAACTATATGTGTTAAACATGCTTGTATTATCTTTAACCACCTTTAAGTTGTTAACAATATTAACTATTTGTGTTAAACATGCTTGTATTATTTTTAAACACCTTTAACTTGTTAACAATATTAACTATATGTATTAAACATACTTGTATTATCATTAAACACCTTTAATGTATTAACAATATTAACTATATGTGTTAAACATGCTTGCATTATCATTAAACACCTTTAACTTGTTAACAAAAACATATATTTCATAAATAAGTAAATATAAATTATATATATGAATGAGGTAGATCCCCACGACTTGATCAATTGAAAAGTAGCTCGCCTGCAGAAAAAGTGTGAGCACCCCTGCTCTAGCCTTTAAATAGACCCCCTTTTTAGACCAGTTGATCTGCCGTTTACTTTATTTTCTACTCTGCCCCCCTCTCGCTTGTGGGGGGGGCACAGGTCCGGTGGCCATGGATGAAGTGCTGGCTGTCCAGAGTCGGGACCCAGCCCTAGTACACGCAAACCTTTTGGTAAATCAGGCTCTAAGAATAAATAGGGTACCAAAGACATTAAAAACTAGTGTTGTCACGATACCAATAATTTGGTACCGGTACCAAAATTATTTCGATACTTTTCGGTACTTTTCTAAATAAAGGAGACCTCACAAAATTGCATTATTGGCCTTATTTTAACTAAAAATCTTATGGTATATTAAACCTATGTTTCTTATTGCAAGTTTGTCCTTAAACAAAATAGTGAACGTACAAGACAATTAGTCTTTTAGTAGTAAGTAAACAAACAAAGGATCCTAATTTAGCCCAGACGCATCATTCTGTTATTTTGTCAACATTATTAAGGACACGTGGTAGGAAATGAATTAATAATCTACTTGTTCATTTACTGTTAATATCTGCTTATTTTCTGTTTCAACATGTTCTATCTACACTTCTGTTAAAATGTAATAATCACTTATTCTTCTGTTGTTTGATACTTTACATTAGTTTTGGACGATACCACAAATTTGGGTATGAATCCGATACCAAGTCGTTACAGGATCATACATTGGCATACTTGCCAACCTTGAGACCTCCGATTTCGGGAGGTGGGGGGCGGGGCGGGGGCGTGGTTGGGGGCGTGGTTAAGAGGGGAGGAGTATATTTACAGCTAGGATTCACCAAGTCAAGTATTTCATATATATATATATATATATATATATATATATATATATATATATATATATATATATATATATATATATATATATATATATATATATATATATATGTCTTAATAAGGTTATACCGTAGTAGAGCGAAATATATGTATGTGTGGGGAAAAAAATCACAAGACTACTTCATCTCTACAGGCCTGTTTCATGAGGGGTTCCCTCAATCATCAGGAGATTTTAATGGAAGCATTCACATACCATGGTTTATATAGGGCACAGAGTGGGTAGGTACAGGCTGGCGTAGGGGTGTGGTGATTGAACCCACGCCAGGAAACCAACCAAAAAAGAACAGAAAACGAAACAACATCATCTGGTACAACCCCCCATACAGCAAAAACGTCTCAACTAACATTGGCCACAAATTCCTCAATCTGATTGACAAACACTTCCCCAAAGACAACACCCTAAGAAAAGTATTCAACAAGAACAACATTAAATTGAGCTACAGCTGTATGAACAATATACGACAAATTATCTCAAACCACAACAAAACAATTGCAAATGAGCCGTCGGCCCCCGGACAGAGCGACTCCAAAACCAACAAAGGCTGCAACTGCCGCAAGAAACCTGATTGCCCTCTCAACGGGGGGTGCTTACAAACATCAGTTGTTTACCAATCTAAGGTAACACGCAAGGACATTAACACATCCGACACATATGTAGGATTAAACCAGGTAGAGTTTAAAACCAGATGGAACAATCACAAGGCTTCTTTCAGGAACCAAAACCTGCGGAATACCACAGAACTCAGCAAACACATTTGGGACCTCAAAGACAATAATGTTGAATATTCAATAACATGGCAAATTCTTGCACCCAGCACACCTTACAATAGTGGTAGTAAAAGATGCAACCTATGCTTGAAAGAGAAACTGTTTATTATATACCATCCAGACCTGTCATCCCTCAACAAGCGCAGCGAAATTGTATCAGCATGCCGCCACAGACGGAAACATCTCCTAGGTAACACATGAGCCAATCACCACGCCCCTACGCCAGCCTGTACACACCCACTCTGTGCCCTATATAAACCATGGTATGTGAATGCTTCCATTAAAATCTCCTGATGATTGAGGGAACCCCTCATGAAACAGGCCTGTAGAGATGTAGATATATTTATATATATATATATATATATATATATATATATATATATATATATATATATATATATATATATATATATATATATATAAATACAATAAATACTTGAATTGCAGTGTTCATTTACATAACACACATCTACTCATTGTTGAGTTAAGGGTTGAATTGTCCATCCTTGTTCTATTTGTCACTATTTTTCTAACCATGCTGAACACCCTCTCTGATGATGCATTGCTGTGTGGCACGCAAAAAGTGCTTTCATTAAATGCACTAGATGGCAGTATTGTACTGTTTAAGAGTGTCACAACATTGCTGTTTACGGTAGACGAACTGCTTTACGGTAGACAAAACGTGACTGCTGTTGTTGTGTGTTGTGTGTTGTTCCCGCCTTGGGAGGACGTTAATGAAACTGCCTAACAATAAACCCACATAACAAACCAAGAACTCGCCCTCGATCATTTTACAGTTATAACATGATTGGCCAGGTACGCTGTTTATATTGTGTGCCTGAATTTCGGGAGAAAATTTGTCCCGGGAGGTTTTCGGGAGAGGCGCTGAATTTCGGGAGTCTCCCGGAAAATCCGGGAGGGTTGGCAAGTATGTACATTGGTCGTATTCAAAGTCCTCATGTGTCCAGGGATGTATTTCCTGAATTTATAAACATAGTATAAATAAAAGAACAAAAGAAGATGTTGTGATGCCAAAAAATACCGACGTAATCATAGTAATATCGACTAGATACGCTCCTGTACTAGGTATCATTACAGTGGATGTTTAGGTACTTTTCAGAGGCGGTATAGTACCGTATATGATTCATTAATAATGCAGTACTATACTAATACCGGTATACTGTACAACCCTAGTACACATATATATGTAGTGTCATGACGGGGGATTTTTCTCAGCTTACTGCGAGGATTGTTCTCCCGGGATGCAATCGGACTATACTGGACAAGGCTTGAAGGTAGGAACATTATTTAATTATTCCAACTCAAAGTACTACAAAAAGCGCTCAAGGCGAAGGCACAGCTTAACGCAGGAAACAAAAGCTAAGACTTAGCATAAACTATGGACATGAAACATGAAACTAAAAACATGAAAAAAACTCACTAAACTGTGGCTTGAAACAAATAGCAAGAACTATGGACATGAAACAAAAAGACTTACTGGACACGGCATGAATCAAACAGCATGAACTATGGCAAGGAAAGTCAAAACAGAGCAATGTCGCCAGGACGACTAACTGGCAAAACAGGCTTAAATAATAGTCTTTGATTAGAGCAGTTGCGTGATCCGAACACATGAGACAGGTGAAACTAATCAGTCGTCAAGGAAACTAAAACAAACAAGGGAGCGCAAACAGGAACTCATGGAGTCTTAAACAGAAAATAACAAAAAACATGATCCAGACCACAGATCATGACATGTAGAGACTATATATATTGCTACTTTAGTCCGCTTTCGGCCCTGGCCAATTTTTTTAACCCAATGCGGCCCCCAAGTCAAAAGGTTTGGACACCTCTGCATCAGTGTGAGTAGCATATATGGTAGAGACATTGAGGGATAAGCATACATAATGATTATCGTATTACACATTTGGCTAAAATTTCTGAAAGGAGCTAAACAGTTTGACAAGTGGCATAACGTGAAAATTATTTTTGCATACGACTTTTAAAAAATGCAGCTCAATGGAGGAGCTGCATTTTTTAAAAGTCGTATGCAAAAATCTGAGTGTTGACACTTAAACCAAAAATAAATGAAAGGCATTGAAGCTTAGGGATGGCTATGCAAAACGAAACTAAAACTGAACTGGCTGCAAAGTAAACAAAAACAGAATGCTGGACGACAGCAAAGACTTACAGCGTCTGGAGCAGACGGCGTCCACAAAGTACATCCATACATGACAATCAACAATGTCCCCACTTTTAAAAAATGCAGCTCAATGGAGCTGCATTTGTCCTTGAGGGTGCATGGGAGTTTGCCCAACCAGTCTACATGTGCTTTGTGGACTTGGAGAAGGCATTCGACCGTGTACCCCGGGAAGTCCTGTGGGGAGTGCTCAGAGAGTATGGGGTAACGGACTGTCTTATTGTGGCAGTTCGCTCCCTGTATAATCAGTGTCAGAGCTTGGTCCGCATTGCCGGCAGTAAGTCGGACACGTTTCCAGTGAGGGTTGGACTCCGCCAAGGCTGCCCTTTGTCACCGATTCTGTTCATAACCTTTATGGACAGAATTTCTAGGCGCAGTCAAGGCGTTGAGGGGATCTGGTTTGGTGGCTGCAGGATTAGGTCACTGCTATTTGCAGATGATGTGGTCCTGATGGCTTCCTCCGGCCAAGATCTTCAGCTCTCACTGGATCGGTTCGCAGCCGAGTGTGAAGCGACTGGGATGGGAATCAGCACCTCCAAGTCCGAGTCCATGGTTCTCTCCCGGAAAAGGGTGGAGTGCCATCTACGGGTTGGGGAGGAGATCTTGCCCCAAGTGGAGGAGTTCAAGTACCTCGGAGTCTTGTTCACGAGTGGGGGAAGAGTGGATCGTGAGATCGACAGGCGGATCGGTGCGGCGTCTTCAGTAATGCGGACGCTGTATCGATCCGTTGTGGTGAAGAAGGAGCTGAGCCGGAAGGCAAAGCTCTCGATTTACCGGTCGATCTACGTTCCCATCCTCACCTATGGTCATGAGCTTTGGGTCATGACCGAAAGGACAAGATCACGGGTACAAGCGGCCGAAATGAGTTTCCTCCGCCGAGTGGCGGGGCTCTCCCTTAGAGATAGGGTGAGAAGCTCTGTCATTCGGGGGGAGCTCAAAGTAAAGCCGCTGCTCCTCCACATCGAGAGGAGCCAGATGAGGTGGTTCGGGCATCTGGTCAGGATGCCACCCGAACGCCTCCCTAGGAAGGTGTTTCGGGCACGTCCGACCGGTAGGAGGCCACGGGGAAGACCCAGGACACGCTGGGAAGACTATCTCTCCCGGCTGGCCTGGGAACGCCTCGGGATCCCCCGGGAGGAGCTGGACGAAGTTGCTGGGGAGAGGGAAGTCTGGGCTTCCCTGCTTAAGCTGCTGCCCCCGCGACCCGACCTCGGATAAGCGGAAGAAGATGGATGGATGGATGGATATCCCTCAATGTTTCTACCATATATGCTACTCACACTGATGCAGAGGTGCCCAAACCTTTTGACTTGGGGGCCGCATTGGGCTAAAAAAATTGGCCAGGGCCGAAAGCGGACTAAAGTAACAATATATATAGCCTCTACATGTCATGATCTGTGGTCTGTATCATGTTTTTTGTTATTTTCTGTTTAAGACTCCATGAGTTCCTGTTTGCGCTCCATTGTTTGTTTTAGTTTCCATGACGACTGATTAGTTTCACCTGTCTCATGTGTTCGGATCACGCACCTGCTCTAATCAGAGACTATTATTTAAGCCTGTTTTGCCAGTTAGTCGTCCTGGCGACATTGCTCTGTTTTGACTTTCCTTGCCATAGTTCATGCTGTTCGATGCATGCCGTGTCCAGTAAGTCTTTTTGTTTCATGTCCATAGTTCTTGCTAAGTCTTAGCTTTTGTTTCCTGCGTTAAGCTGTGCCTTCGCCTTGAGCGCTTTTTGTAGTACTTTGAGTTGGAATAATTAAATAATGTTCCTACCTTCAAGCCTTGTCCAGTATAGTCCGATTGCATCCCGGGAGAACAATCCTCGCAGTAAGCTGAGAAAAAAACCCCGTCATGACACTACATATACAGGTAAAAGCCAGTAAATTAGAATATTTTGAAAAACTTGATTTATTTCAGTAATTGCATTCAAAAGGTGTAACTTGTACATTATATTTATTCATTGCACACAGACTGATGCATTCAAATGTTTATTTCATTTAATTTTGATGATTTGAAGTGGCAACAAATGAAAATCCAAAATTCCGTGTGTCACAAAATTAGAATATTACTTAAGGCTAATACAAAAAAGGGATTTTTAGAAATGTTGGCCAACTGAAAAGTATGAAAATGAAAAATATGAGCATGTACAATACTCAATACTTGGTTGGAGCTCCTTTTGCCTCAATTACTGCGTTAATGCGGCGTGGCATGGAGTCGATGAGTTTCTGGCACTGCTCAGGTGTTATGAGAGCCCAGGTTGCTCTGATAGTGGCCTTCAACTCTTCTGCGTTTTTGGGTCTGGCATTCTGCATCTTCCTTTTCACAATACCCCACAGATTTTCTATGGGGCTAAGGTCAGGGGAGTTGGCGGGCCAATTTAGAACAGAAATACCATGGTCCGTAAACCAGGCACGGGTAGATTTTGCGCTGTGTGCAGGCGCCAAGTCCTGTTGGAACTTGAAATCTCCATCTCCATAGAGCAGGTCAGCAGCAGGAAGCATGAAGTGCTCTAAAACTTGCTGGTAGATGGCTGCGTTGACCCTGGATCTCAGGAAACAGAGTGGACCGACACCAGCAGATGACATGGCACCCCAAACCATCACCCAACCATGCAAATTTTGCATTTCCTTTGGAAATCGAGGTCCCAGAGTCTGGAGGAAGACAGGAGAGGCACAGGATCCACGTTGCCTGAAGTCTAGTGTAAAGTTTCCACCATCAGTGATGGTTTGGGGTGCCATGTCATCTGCTGGTGTCGGTCCACTCTGTTTCCTGAGATCCAGGGTCAACGCAGCCGTCTACCAGCGAGTTTTAGAGCACTTCATGCTTCCTGCTGCTGACCTGCTCTATGGAGATGGAGATTTCAAGTTCCAACAGGACTTGGCGCCTGCACACAGCGCAAAATCTACCCGTGCCTGGTTTACGGACCATGGTATTTCTGTTCTAAATTGCCCCGCCAACTCCCCTGACCTTAGCCCCATAGAAAATCTGTGGGGTATTGTGAAAAGGAAGATGCAGAATGCCAGACCCAAAAACGCAGAAGAGTTGAAGGCCACTATCAGAGCAACCTGGGCTCTCATAACACCTGAGCAGTGCCAGAAACTCATCGACTCCATGCCACGCCGCATTAACGCAGTAATTGAATGCAATTACTGAAATAAATCAAGTTTTTCAAAATATTCTAATTTACTGGCTTTTACCTGTATATGTGTACTAGGGTTGTACGGTATACTGGTATTAGTATAGTACCGCGATATTAAGGAGCTAAACAGTTTGACAAGTGGCATAACGTGAAAATTATTTTTGCATACGACTTTTAAAAAAATGCAGCTCCTCCATTGAGCTGCAGTTTATTATTTATACAAATAAGCAGAGGGGAAAAAAGGTTGTGCAGGTCTAGAGTGGAAATGAAGTAGCTAGTAAAGATCAATAAATCGTGTTGAGAGACATTCATTGTAGCCTGAATGTTTGTCAGTGATGGTAAGTGCCTTCATGATCGTGGGCTAATGTCAAAATGCAGATTATAACTGCTGCATTATTAAAGAAGCCGAAGCAGGGTTTCTCTCCAATAGGAAAAGATGGACAGCAGCCAAAATACTTAGCGGAGTAAACAACGTACAACTTCCACGCTGGATCGACCAAATGTTGACAACTTCAATCTCTTCTGGCAATGAGAGGATCTGTATCAGAGCAGTGTTTTTCAACCTTTTCTGAGCCAAGGCACGTTTTTTTTTCATTGAAAAAAATCCCGAGGCACCCCTCCAGCAGAAATCATTAAAAAACGAAACTCAGTTGACAGTAAAAAGTCGTTCTCGCAATTGTTGGATATGACTTTAAACCATAACCAACCATGCTCCACTATAGCTCTTGTCTCAAAGTAGGTGTACTGTCACCACCTGTAACATCACGCCGCAAATTATTTGGAGTTTTTTGGTGTTTTCCTTTGTGCCGTGTTTTCGTTCTTGTCTTGCGTTCCTATTTTTTTTTTGACCTTCCTCCCTCCTCAACGACACCTGGAGTCGAACTTTTGCTTGCATGCAGAACGGCCCCAGCTTATGAACATTACATCATCACACCCAAGACAATGGGCCCATACACCCCCCCTTCCCCCCCTCCCCCACCCCACGCCTTCACCACCGCTTGTTTCCCCTCGGGGTGATGGACGGCTGGCAGCGCTTCATAGCAGCAGTCGACCTCCAGGGCCCAACTCCCCGCCCCTCTGTTGCGAGTCATCGTGATTAAATGTAACGTGTTTATGTGTGCATTGCATGGAGGTTTTTTCCCACTCCAGACTAGGCCCCCATAGGAGCCCAGTCTAGATTGTATTTTTTTACTCATCTTCTTCCCCAGCGGTTGACCTTTTTCCTCATCTTTTACGGTGCGCTTTTGGCGACCCATCAGCGTTCCTGTTCTGTAACCCTGTACACTGTTTGTTTGTCTAATCTTGAACGGGTTTGTGCTGAAAACATAGTTTCGTTGTACTTGTGCAATGACAATAAAGTCCTATCCTATCCTATTTTGGGGGTTTCGGACTGTCTGATTGTGGCGGTCCGCTCCCTGTATGATCAGTGTCAGAGCTTGGTCCGCATTGCCGGTAGGGTTGAGGGTTGGACTCCGCCAAGGCTGCCCTTTGTCACCGATTCTGTTCATAACTTTTATGGACAGAATTTCTAGGCGCAGTCAAGGCGTTGAGGGGATCCGGTTTGGTGGCTGCAGGATTAGGTCTCTGCTTTTTGCAGATGATGTGGTCCTGATGGCTTCATCTGGCCAGGATCTTCAGCTCTCACTGGATCGGTTCGCAGCTGAGTGTGAAGCGACTGGGATGAGAATCAGCACCTCCAAGTCCGAGTCCATGGTTCTCGCCCGGAAAAGGGTGGAGTGCCATCTCCGGGTTGGGGAGGAGATCTTGCCCCCAGTGGAGGAGTTCAAGTACCTCGGAGTCTTGTTCACAAGTGAGGGAAGAGTGGATCGTGAGATCGACAGGCGGATCGGTGCGGCGTCTTCAGTAATGCGGACGCTGTATCGATCCGTTGTGGTGAAGAAGGAGCTGAGCCGGAAGGCAAAGCTCTCAATTTACCAGTCGATCTACGTTCCCACCCTCAACTATGGTCATGAGCTTTGGGTTATGACCGAAAGGACAAGATCACGGGTACAAGCGGCCGAAATGAGTTTCCTCCGCCGGGTGGCGGGGCTCTCCCTTAGAGATAGGGTGAGAAGCTCTGTCATCCGGGGGGAGCTCAAAGTAAAGCCGCTGCTCCTCCACATCGAGAGGAGCCAGATGAGGTGGTTCGGGCATCTGGTCAGGATGCCACCCGAGCGCCTCCCTAGGGAGGTGTTTAGGGCACGTCCGACTGGTAGGAGGCCACGAGGAAGACCCAGGACACGTTGGGAAGACAATGTCTCCCGGCTGGCCTGGGAACGCCTCGGGATCCCCCGGGAGGAGGTGGACGAAGTGGCTGGGGAGAGGGAAGTCTGGGCTTCCCTGCTTAGGCTGCTGCCCCCGCGACCCGACCTCGGATAAGCGGAAGAAGATGGATGGATGGATCCTATTTTGGTGGCTTTTCCTCTTTTATTTGTATTTTCCTGTAGCAGTTTTATGTCTTCCTTGAACGATATTCCCCGCACCTGCTTTGTTTTCGCAATCAAGACTATTGATGTTGTGCGGACGCCATCCTTCTTTGTGGGGACATTGTTGATTGTCATGTATGGATGTACTTTGTGGACGCCGTCTGCTCCAGACGCTGTAAGTCTTTGCTGTCGTCCAGCATTCTGTTTTTGTTTACTTTGCAGCCAGTTCAGTTTTAGTTTCGTTTTGCATAGCCATCCCTAAGCTTCAATGCCTTTCATTTATTTTTGGTTTAAGTGTTAACACTCAGATTTATGTGTCACAGACGGCAGATGAACGTCAGCCTGTTTATTTACTTTGTCGCTCCATTGAACAGATCAGTGTGTGGATGCAAAACTATTTTCTTCAGCTAAACTCGGACAAAATAGAAACCATTGTCTTTGGCCCGCAGAATGAAAGAGAAACTACTATTAGTCACATTGCAGATGTGCAGGTATGAGGCGGGCCTCGATGTTGGCAATGTTCAAATCCAGCCTAAAACACTTTCATTTAATTGTAAAGCACTTTTACATAGTCTTGTGTACGAATGATGCCCTATAAATAAACTTGCCTTGCCTTTGGGATTTCACCGCCTCGGTCCGCATACACTGTGGCTTGTGTTCTCGCGTGTAAGTCCAACTTTTTAGAATGGTTTGATTATAGTCATTCAGTCTCTGTTCTTGCTATCATTGGATGCCCGACATGCCGGTCAGATGCAAAATATCCTCTGTAAGCATATTTGTACGACTGATAGTTATTCTTGGATAGAACAAGCCAGGCATCCTAAGGTTTGCAGGAAGATATAGTATAAATATTTGTCATTCTGTCCAGATAGCTTAGCGTGTTGATATATTTGACCAAGTCAATATGACAAATTGGAGTACAAAATACACTATATTGACTCACATATGAACTTGAAGTGCCATCCCATTCCTAACCCATAGTGTTCAAGATGATGTCGCTCCACCTTTTGCAGCTATTTCAGCTTCTACTCTTCCGGGAAGGCTGTCCACAAGGTTGCGGAATGTGTTTATAGGAATTTTCGAGCATTCTTCAAAGAGCGCATTGGTGAGGTCACACACTGATGTTGGTCAAGAAGGCCTGGCTCTCAGTCTCCGTTCTAATTCATCCCAAAGGTGTTCTATCGGGTTCAGGTCAGGACTCTGTGCAGACCAGACAAGTTCATCCACACCAGACTCTGTCATCCATGTGTCAGGACTGGGTCTGGGGAGTTTGCTTTTCCAGGATGCAACGGAAAGTTGGCACGGGCGAGACGGGCACCAAGGTACATGATTTATTTATTAAAAAAAGATCAAACAAAAAGCGCGCACAATGGCGGAGAATAAGCTATGAAACCAAAAGACTATAGCAAAAAAGTACAAATGAAAAGCACGCACAGTGGCGGAAACTACCGTATTTTCCGCACTATTAGCCGCACCTAAAAACCACAAATTTACTCAAAAGCTGACAGTGCGGCTTTTAACCCGGTGCGCTTTATATATGGATTAATATTAATATTCATTTTCATAAAGTTTCGGTCTCGCAACTACGGTAAACAGCCGCCATCTTTTTTCCCCGTAGAAGAGGAAGTGCTTCTTCTTCTACGCAAGCAACCGCCAAGGTAAGCACCCGCCCCCATAGAACAGGAAGCGCTTCTTCTTCTACTGTAAGCAACCACCCGCCCGCGTAGAAGAAGAAAAAGCGCGCGGATATTACCGTACGTTTCATTTCCTTTGTGTGTTTACATCTGTAAAGACCACAAAATGGCTCCTACTAAGCGACAGGGATCCGGTTCATGAAAAGACGCAATCTCTCCATCCGCACACGGATTACTATTTCACAGCAACTGCCTAAAGACTTTCAAGAAAAGCTGGCTACTTTCCGTGCATATTGTAAAAACAAGATAGCTGAAAAAAAGATCCGGCCAGAGAACATTATCAACATGGACGAGGTTCCACTGACTTTTGATATTCCTGTGAACCGCACTGTGGATACAACGGGAGCACGTACGGTGAATATTCGCACCACAGGGAATGAGAAGTCATCCTTCACTGTGGTTCTAGCTTGCCATGCTAATGGCCAGAAACTTCCACCCATGGTGATATTCAAAAGGAAGACCTTGCCAAAAGAGACCTTTCCAGCCGGCGTCAGCATAAAAGCTAACTCGAAGGGATGGATGAAGAAAAGATGAGCGAGTGGTTAAGGTAAGTTTAAGCGAAGAGGCCGGGTGGCTTTTTTCACGCAGCTCCGTCCATGTTGATATACGACTCCATGCGCGCCCACATCACGCTGGTTTTAATATATTATTAAAGTTTGACTGACCTGACTGTTTTTTTGACATTCCTTTAGCGCAGTTAGATGCGGCTTACAACACTGGGCGGCTTATAGGTGGACAAAGTTTTGAAATATGCCGTTCATTGAAGGCGCGGCTTATAACCCAGGGCGCCTTATGGTGCGGAAAATACGGTATGAACAATTAAACAAAACATGAACTGTGGCTTGATAAACAAAAACTTACTTGGCATGGAACCGGCATGAAAAAGGAGCAGCAAACATCATAAGGGTGTGCAGAAGCATATATGGGGTGCGAGGTCGTCAGGCCGAACAACAGAAAATGAATTAACTTAAATACTTATGGACATGATTAACAACAGGTGCGTGACTCAAAACAGGTGCGTGACATGACAGGTGAAACTAATGGGTAACTATGGTGACAAAACAAAACTGCACAAAAAGTCCAAAAATAAAGCCTGATCACACAGACATGACACCATGTCTTAACGGTCCTTGCTTTGTGCACAATCATGTTGGAAGAGGAAAGGGCCCCGCTCCAAACTGTTCCAACAAGGTTGGGAGCATGGAATTGTCCAAAATGTTTTTGGTATCCTGGAGCATTCAAAGTTCCTTTCACTGGAACTAACTCCTGAAAAACAACCCCACACCATAATTCCTCCTCCACCAAATTTCACACTCGGCACAATGCAGTCTGAAATGTAGCATTCTCCTGGCAACCTCCAAACCCAGACTGGTCCATCAGATTGCCAGATGGAAAAGCGTGACTAATCAGTCCAGAGAAGGCGTCTCCACTGCTCAAGAGTCAAGTGGCGACGTGCTTTACACCAGATGTCCGATAATATCGGACTGCCGATATTATCGGCCGATAAATGCTTTAAAATGTAATATCGGAAATTATAGGGAAGGCTATGCAGAAAACTGATGGCTACAAAAGTAAACAAAAACAGAATGCTGGACGACAGCAAAGACTTACTGTGGAGCACAGACGATGTACATCCGAACATGACAAGACAATTAGAGATGTCCGATAATATCGGACTGCCGATATTATCGGCCGATAAATGCTTTAAAATGTAATATCGGAAATGATCGGTATCGGTTTGAAAAAGTAAAATTTATGACATTTTAAAACGCCGCTGTGTACACGGACGTAGGGAGAAGTACAGAGCGCCAATAAACCTTAAAGGCACTGCCTTTGCGTGCCGGCCAAATCACATAATATCTACGGCTTTTCACACACACACACAAGTGTGAATGCAAGGCATACTTGGTCAACAGCCATACAGGACACACTGAGGGTGGCCGTATAAACAACTTTAACACTGCTACAAATATGCGCCACACTATGAACCCACGCCAAACAAGAATGACAAACACATTTCGGGAGAACATCCGCACCGTAACACAACATAAACACAACAGAACAAATACCCAGAACCCCTTGCAGCACTAACTCTTCCGGGACGCTACAATACACCCCCCCGCTACCTCCTGGTTGAGAAGGCCTGGCTCTCAGTCTCCGTTCTAAATTCATCCCAAAGGTGTTCTATCGGGTTCAGTTCAGGACTCTGTGCAGGCCAGTCAAGTTCATCCACACCAGACTCTGTCATCCATGTCTTTATTGACCTTGCTTTGTTGGACGAGGAAGGGGTCAGCACCAAACTGTTCCCACAAGGTTGGGAGCATGGAATTGTCCAAAATGTTTTGGTATCCTGGAGCATTCAAAGTTCCTTTCACTGGAACTAAGGTGGCCAAGCCCAACTCCTGAAAAACAACCCCACACCATAATTCCTCCTCCACCAAATGTCACACTCGGCACAATGCAGTCCGAAATGTAGCGTTCTCCTGGCAGCCTCCAAACCCAGACTGGTCCATCACTCTAGAGTCCAGTGGCGACGTGCTTTACACCACCGCATCCCACGCTTTGCATTGGACTTGGTGATGTATGGCTTAGATGCAGCTGCTCGGCCATGGAAACCCATTCCATGGAGCTCTCTGCGTACTGTACGTGGGCTAATTGGAAGGTCACATGAAGTTTGGAGCTCTGTAGCAACTGACTGTGCAGAAAGTCTTTGCACTATGCGCTTCAGCATCCGTTTGGACACCCTTGTACTATTCAATCAATCTCCACATGCTCACAGCTCTTGTGACTCTCCAGTAAACATGGATATTCTTAGATCAATTTGAAGGATCAACTGGATTTGGCTGGTAGGCTAATAGTTCCGCAAAGGATTACATCTGGAATTTAGCAAGTATTCACAATGTTAATAACAAAGCACAGTGATGGTCTGCTGTGCAATAGTGTTTGAATGTCTACTGTTAAATGAACTGGTTTAAAGTATTTCAAGTAACTGGGTGTGATGGTCGCTGAAGTACATGGCTGTTGTGTGCAAGTTGGGTCATTAAGATGCTAATTTGGACCGGAGTGGTGCTATGACACGGTTGCTAAGATCCTCTTCATCCATCCATCTCACTGTCCCTTTATTTAAAGTGTCCACCATGGGTGCCCGAGCTTTCAGCCGCTCTGCCCCACATCTTTGGAACTCTTTACCACCAGACCTTCGTAACTTAGATTCAATATCCCTCTTCAAATCAAGACTCAAAACACACCTATTCATTCATCCATCCATCCATCTTCTTCCGCTTATCCGAGGTCGGGTCGCGGGGGCAGCAGCTTAAACAGGGAAGTCCAGACTTCCCTCTCCCCAGCCACTTCGTCCAGCTCCTCCCGGGGGATCCCGAGGCGTTCCCAGGCCAGCCGGGAGAGATAGTCTTCCCAGCGTGTCCTGGGTCTTCCCCGTGGCCTCCTACCAGTCGGACGTGCCCGAAACACCTTCCTAGGGAGGCGTTCGGGTGGCATCCTGACCAGATGCCCGAACCACCTCATCTGGCTCCTCTCGATGTGGAGGAGCAGCGGTTTTACTTTGAGCTCCCCCCGAATGACAGAGCTTCTCACCCTATGTCTAAGGGAGAGCCCCGCCACTCGGCGGAGGAAACTCATTTCGGCCGCTTGTACCCGTGATCTTGTCCTTTCGGTCATGACCCAAAGCTCATGACCATAGGTGAGGATGGGAACGTAGATCGACCGGTAAATCGAGAGCTTTGCCTTCCGGCTCAGCTCCTTCTTCACCACAACGGATCGATACAGCGTCCGCATTACTGAAGACGCCGCACCGATCCGCCTGTCGATCTCACCATCCACTCTTCCCCCACTCGTGAACAAGACTCCGAGGTACTTGAACTCCTCCACTTGGGGCAAGATCTCCTGCCCAACCCGGAGATGGCACTCCACCCTTTTCCGGGAGAGAACCATGGACTCGGACTTGGAGGTGCTGATTCCCATCCCAGTCGCTTCACACTCGGCTGCGAACCGATCCAGTGAGAGCTGAAGATCTTGGCCGGAGGAAGCCATCAGGACCACATCATCTGCAAATAGCAGAGACCTAATCCTGCAGCCACCAAACCAGATACCCTCAACGCCCTGACTGCGCCTAGAAATTCTGTCCATAAAGGTTATGAACAGAATCGGTGACAAAGGGCAGCCTTGGCGGAGTCCAACCCTCACTGGAAACGTGTCCGACTTACTGCCGGCAATGCGGACCAAGCTCTGACACTGATTATACAGGGAGCGAACTGCCACAATAAGACAGTCCGTTACCCCGTATTCTCTGAGCACTCCCCACAGGACTTCCCGGGTACACGGTACACGGTCGAATGCCTTCTCCAAGTCCACAAAGCACATGTAGACTGGTTGGGCAAACTCCCATGCACCCTCAAGGACCCTGCCGAGAGTATAGAGCTGGTCCACAGTTCCACGACCAGGACAAAAACCACACTAACCAACACACCTATTCCTGACTGCTTATTCATTGTAATCATATTTTCTTCTCTATCTTTGTTGTTGTTTTTATCCAATTTTGATTTTATTGTTTTGATTTTGTACGGTGTCCTTGAGTGCCCAGAAAGGAGCCTTATAAATAAAAGGTATTATTATTATTATTATTGCTGCCGACTATGCCAAGTACATAACGTGTCCGGCTTCAGGCAGCCTTTTGCAAAGAAGGAGCATGAATTCTACTGTACTGAATTCTTCTGAGCGAGGATACGTCCAAAGAAACTCGGGTCTCCTTGGACGTATCCTCGCTCATCCATGCGGACCGGACACTGGCCGAGAGTCGGTGGGCGGCCGAGGGTGGAGTCGGCTCTCTTGGTTGCTTTGTTGGGTCTGCTCCTGTCTCTGGCCGTGCTCCCCCCACCCCTAGCAGACGATGGCGTGGAACACCGCAGAGGCCACCACTGTGTATAGGTTTTATTTTTTGTTGTTGTTGTTGTTTTACTTTTGTGGCTGTGTGTAGAAGTGGCTGGTTGCATCAGCTCAATCAATCAATCAATCAATAAATGTTTACTTATATAGCCCTAAATTTACTTATATAGCTCTAAATCACGAGCGTTCAAAGAACTCCGGCTTATTAGTGATTCCCAGAGCCCAAAAAAAGTCTGCGGGCTATAGAGCGTTTTCTATTGGGGCTCCAGTACTATGGAATGCCCTCCCGGTAACAGTTAGAGATGCTACCTCAGTAGAAGCATTTAAGTGCCATCTTAAAACTCATTTGTATACTCTAGCCTTTAAATAGACCCCCTTTTTAGACCAGTTGATCTGCCGTTTCTTTTCTTTTCTCCTCTGCCCCCCTCTTCCTTGTGGAGGGGGGGGGGGACACAGGTCCGGTAGCCATGGATGAAGTGCTGGCTGTCCAGAGTCGACCCGTCTCAACCAATCAATCAATGTTTATTTATATAGCCCTAAATCACAAGTGTCTCAAAGGGCTGCACAAGCCACAACGACATCCTCGGTACAGAGCCCACATAAGGGCAAGGACGTCGATGTGAATGAGAAACCTTGGAGAGGACCGCATATGTGGGTAACCCCCCCCCCCCCCCCCCTCTAGGGGAGACCGAATGCAATGGATGTCGAGTGGGTCTGACATAATATTGTGAGAGTCCTGTCCATAGTGGATCTAACATAATACTAAGAGTCCAGTCCATAGTGGGGCCAGCAGGAAACCATCCCGAGCGGAGACGGTCAGCAGCGCAGAGATGTTCCCAACCGATGCACAGGCGAGCGGTCCACCCCGGGTCCCGACTCTGGACAGTCTGGTCTCCGCTCGGGATGGTCTCCTGCTGGCTCCACTATGGACTGGACTTTCACTGTTATGTTAGATCCACTATGGACTGGACTCTCACACTATTATGTTAGATCCACTATGGACTAGACTCTCACAATATTATGTTAGATCCACTATGAACTGGACTCTCACTATTATGATAGATCCACTATGGACTGGACTCTCACTATTATGTTAGATCCACTATGGACTGGACTCTCACACTATTATGTTAGATCCACTATGGACTGGACTCTCACACTATTATGTTAGATCCACTATGGACTGGACTCTCACTATTATGTTAGATCCACTATGGACTGGACTCTCACTACTATGTTAGATCCACTCTGGACTGGACTCTCACTATTATGTTAGATCCACTATGGACTGGACTCTCACACTATTATGTTGGATCCACTAAGGACTGGACTCTCACACTATTATGTTAGATCCACTATGGACTGGACTCTCACTATTATGTTAGATACACTATGGACTGGATTCTCACAATATTATGTCAGACACACTCGACGTCCATTGCATCCGGTCTCCCCTAGAGGGGGGGGGGGGGGGGGTGTTTACCCACATTTGCGGTCCTCTCTAAGGTTTCTCATAGTCATTCTCATCGACGCACTGTGTTGTGAGTTTTTCCTTGCCCTTATGTGGGCTCTGTACCGGGGATGTCGTTGTGGCTTGTGCAGCCCTTTGAGACACTTGTGATTTAGGGCTATATAAATAAACATTGATTGATTGATTGATTGATTGATTGATGAGTGTCTCAAAGGGCTGCACAAGCCACAACGACATCCGGCTCAGATCCCACATCAGGGCAAGGAAAACCTCAACCCAATCAGCTCTGCTCTTTTAATGTCTTTGATGAATTTTGTGTTCTTTGATGTTTCCCTCTTACACACGTTTATGTGTGCTATGGCTATGAGTTTTTTTCCTTGGCCTCAGTCTGGACACCCTCTCCAGGGACCTGTTTCTCACCTTTTTTGTAAGGGGCGCCGGAAGTTTGCAGACCCGTCAGCGATCTTGTTCTGTCTGCCTGTAATGTTTCATCCTGTTCTGTCTCCCTGTAATGTTTGTTTGCTCTTGAATGGGATAGTGTTCCATCCATCCATCCATCTTCTTCCGCTTATCCGAGGTCGGGTCGCAGGGGCAGCAGCCTAAGCAGGGAAGCCCAGACTTCCCTCTCCCCAGCCACTTCGTCCAGATCTTCCTGTGGGACCCCGAGGCGTTCCCAGGCCAGCCGGGAGACATAGTCTTCCCAACCTGTCCTGTGTCTTCCCCGCGGCCTCCTACCGGTCGGACGTGCCCTAAACACCTCCCTAGGGAGGCGTTCGGGTGGCATCCTGACCAGATGCCCGAACCACCTCATCTGGCTCCTCTCGATGTGGAGGAGCAGCGGCTTTACTTTGAGCTCCTCCCGGATGGCAGAGCTTCTCACCCTATCTCTAAGGGAGAGCCCCGCCACCCGGCGGAGGTAACTCATTTCGGCCGCTTGTACCCGTGATCTTGTCCTTTCGGTCATAACCCAAAGCTCATGACCATAGGTGAGGATGGGAACGTAGATCGACCGGTAAATGGAGAGCTTTGCCTTCCGGCTCAGCTCCTTCTTCACCACAACGGATCGATACAGCGTCCGCATTACTGAAGACGCCGCACCGATCCGCCTGTCGATCTCACGATCCACTCTTCCCTCACTCGTGAACAAGACTCCGAGGTACTTGAACTCCTCCACTTGGGGCAAGATCTCCTCCCCAACCCGGAGATGGCACTCCACCCTTTTCCGGGCGAGAACCATGGACTCGGACTTGGAGGTGCTGATTCTCATCCCAGTCGCTTCACACTCAGCTGCGAACCGATCCAGTGAGAGCTGAAGATCCTGGCCAGATGAAGCCATCAGGACCACATCATCTGCAAAAATCAGAGACCTAATCCTGCAGCCACCAAACCAGATCCCCTCAACGCCTTGACTGCACCTAGAAATTATGTCCATAAAAGTTATGAACAGAATCGGTGACAAAGGGCAGCCTTGGCGGAGTCCAACCCTCACTGGAAACGTGTCCGACTTACTACCGGCAATGCGGACCAAGCTCTGACACTGATCATACACGGAGCGGACTGCCACAATCAGACAGTCCGATACTCGTCCGATAGTGTTGAAAATCTTCATTTCCCCTCGGGGATTATAAAAGTATTTCTGATTTGGATTCGGATTTTTGATTTTACTGCAGAAAATGCTAATTTCTCGGAAACTGTGAGGTTTTTTTCCCTGTCATGTGCTCTTCTCTAGGATATGGCACAGTCTCACATTCAACCAATTCACCTCACTACTGTAAGACTAAAACTAAAAGCTACGAAAGGAAACTAAAAGTTCCCCCCTCTCGCCTCACCAGAGAGAATATTCAAGCAAGACCCTTTCATGCCTAGTTACAGTTGCTAAGCCATGACTGGATAACTGATGTTTGTGGGTGGGATTCAGAAAACAGTGAGTTCCTGTTAGACCAGAGGTGAAACAAAACACTGTCACCATGACAGTGATAAGAAATACTTCATTGGACCTAGTGGTGCAACTAAATAACCATAGTGTGACAACTAGAAGTAGGAAAAACGATCGATTTTACGACACATCATGATTATAACGTGGGCGATTCATGAATCGATGGGCAGATGTCCAAACATCGATTATTTACATATGTTGAATAAAGTAATACAGACAATTCTAAAATGCGGCATTATTAGTACCTCCCCTAACCCCCCAGAGAGGAGTTGTACAGTCTGATGGCGTGTGGGACAAAGGAGTTTTTGAATCTATTATTATTGGGATGACGCAGTCTAGCACTGAACAGGCTCCTCTGGCTACCGATAACGCTATGCAGAGGGTGACTGGCATCCTCCATGATGCTCACTAGTTTTTCCACAGTCCTCTTCTCTGGCACAGTCACCAGTGAGTCCAGTTTTATTCCGATCGTAGAGCCGGCCCCACCTGATCGGTTTCTCCAGTCTGGAGCTGTCCTTCTTAGATGTACTGACCCCCCAGCACACTACGATATAGAACAGAACACTGGCAACCACAGACTGGTAGTAGTACATCCACAAAAGTTTCTTAGATGTACTGACCCCCCAGCACACTACGATATAGAACAGAACACTGGCAACCACAGACTGGTAGTAGTACATCCACAAGAGTTTCTTAGATGTACTGACCCCCCAGCACACTACGATGTAGAACAGAACACTGGCAACCACAGACTGGTAGTACATCCACAAGAGTTTCTTAGATGTACTGACCCCCCAGCACACTACGATGTAGAACAGAACACTGGCAACCACAGACTGGTAGTACATCCACAAGAGTTTCTTAGATGTACTGACCCCCCAGCACACTACGATGTAGAACAGAACACTGGCAACCACAGACTGGAAGTACATCCACAAGAGTTTCTTAGATGTACTGACCCCCCAGCACACTACGATGTAGAACAGAACACTGGCAACCACAGACTGGTAGTACATCCACAAGAGTTTCTTAGATGTACTGACCCACCCAGCACACTACGACATAGAACAGAACACTGGCAACCACAGACTGGTAGTACATCCACAAGAGTTTCTTAGATGTACTGACCCCCCAGCACACTACGATGTAGAACAGAACTCTGGCAACCACAGACTGGTAGTACATCCACAAGAGTTTCTTAGATGTATTGCCCCACCCACCACACTACAATATAGAACAGAACACTGGCAACCACAGACTGGTAGTACATCAACAAGAGTTTCTTAGATGTATTGCCCCACCCACCACACTACGATATAGAACAGAACACTGGCAACCACAGACTGGTAGTACATCCACAAGAGTTTTTTGCAAATGCTGAAGAAGCGCAGCCTCCTCAGGAACTACAGCCTGCTCTGTCCTTTCCTGTACAAGTGGTCCGTGTTAACAGTCCAGTCCAGCTTATTGTCCACCCACACCCCCGAGGTACTTGAATGAGTCCACGGTCTGTACCTCGACTCCCTCGATCACAATAGGTTGTGACCTTGGACTCCACCTCCCAAAATCAATGACCAGCTCCTCTGCCTTTGACTGATTGAGCTTCCTGTGGCACCAGACAGCAAAGTCGTTTTTTTAAAGTTTAGATATTATGTTTATAAACGCAGGAAATTTGTCCCTGGACACTTTGAATATGACCAATGTATGATCCTGTAAAGACTTGGTATCGGATTGATACCCAAATTTGTGGTATAAACCAAAACTAATGTAAAGTATCAAAGAAGAGAAGAATAAGTGATTATTACATTTTAACAGAAGTGTAGATAGAACATGTTGAAACGGAAAATAAGCAGATATTAACAGTAAATGAACAAGTAGATTAATAATTCATTTCCTACCACTTGTCCTTAATAATAGGTGTATAAATGACACAATATGTTACTGCATATGTCAGCAGCTAAATTAGGAGCCTTTGTTTGTTTACTTACTAATAAAAGACAAGTTGTCTAGTATGTTCACTATTTTATTTAAACTTGCAATAATAAACATATGTTTAATGTACACTAAGATTGTTTTGTTAAAATAAAGCCAATAATACCAATTTTTGTGGTCCCCTTTATTAATAAAAAAGTATCGAAAAGTATCAAAATACATTTTGGTACCGGTACCAAAATAATGGTATCGGGACAACACTAATATACATAAATCTATCCAAAAACCGGAACTGTCCGTAGCCAACGAAGGAGCTATGTAGACATACTATTAATAACTTCATGTAATACATTGAAATATACAATATATTATAAAACATTGTAATAATATACAATATGTATTTGTATAAATAATCGATCTATAATCAAATCATAGCCCCTGAATTGTAATGGCAATGGACTCGTGAGGTGGTTCCAAACCACCTATGCTTACACAAGGACAAAAGGTCAACCCCAAGTCCCAAAAGTGGTGTTTGTAGTCATTTGTGTTTTCCGTCACTTTGTTGCATTTATTATTATTTTTTGCCAAGATCTCTCCTCTCCTCCAACATGTCACCCAGGGCGATTCCCATTTGCACTCTTGAAAACATGTAGCTTAAAGGGTATTACACAAATCGGATAAGATGCCCACAGTGTCCGTTACGAAACTACGCCTTGGCAACATTTTGCACCACAAGGGGGGGAAAAATCCCTCGACTCAGCCAAGACAAGATAGCTAATAGTAACCTTGTTTGGCTTCTGTTAGAGGGGCCATATTAGTACCTTTTTTTTAGATATAGTAGTGATGGGTTGATGAGGCGTCATGAAGCGTTTCGACACATTGCAAAACTGTATTGATACTGTGTCGATACTGTGTCACTAAATACTGACATCTGCTGGACATTAGAAATCCCTACAGGCAACCTATGGACCGACTCAACTGACACTGATTTGATGCCCTAGTACAGGGGTCACCAACCTTTTTGAAACCAAAAACTACTTCTTGGGTACTGATTAATGCGAAGGGCTACCAGTTTGATACACACTTAAATAAATAAATATATTGTCATTTGTAAGTTACACGTAAGTGTGATTTAAACAAGAATAGCTAAATAAATAAATTTATATATATAAAAAAAATGGGTATTTCTGTCTGTCATTCCGTCGTACATTTTTTTTTCCTTTTACGGAAGGTTTTTTGTAGAGAATAAATAATGAAAAAAACACTTAATTGAACGGTTTAAAAGAGGAGAAAACACGAAAAAAATTAAAATAACATTTTGAAACATAGTATATCTTCAATTTCGACTCTTTAAAATTCAAAATTCAACCGACAAAAAGAAGAGAAAAACTAGCTAATTTGAATCTTTTTGAAAAAATTAAAAAAAGAATTTATGGAACATCATTAGTAATTTTTCCTGATTAAGATAAATTTTAGAATTTTGATGACATGTTTTAAATTGGTTAAAATCCAATCTGCACTTTGCTAGAATATTTAACAAATTGCACCAAGCTATATTTCTAACAAAGACAAATCAGTATTTCTTCTAGATTTTCCAGAACAACAATTTTAAAAGAAATTCAAAATACTTTGAAATAAGATTTAAATTTGATTCTACAGATTTTCTAGATTTGCCAGAATAATTTTTTTGAATTTTAATAATAGTAAGTTTGAAGAAATATTTCACAAATATTCTTCGTCGAAAAACCAGAATCTAAAATATTTATTATTCTTTACAATAAAAATAAAAAAAAATAAAAATACTTGAACATTGATTTAAATTGTCAGGAAAGAAGAGGAAGAAATTTAAAAGGTAAAAGGGTATATTTGTTTAAAAATCCTAAAATCATTTTTAAGGTTGTATTTTTTTCCTCTAAAATTGTATTTCTAAAAGTAATAAGAAGCAAAGTAAAAAATAAATGAATTTATTTAAACAAGTGAAGACCCATCCATCCATCCATTTTCTACCGCTTATTCCAAGTGAAGACCAAGTCTTTAAAATATTTTCTTGGATTTTCAAATTCTATTTGAGTTTTGTCTCTTTTAGAATTAAAAATGTCGAGCAAAGCGAGACCAGCTTGCTAGTAAATAAATACAATTTAAAAAAATAGAGGCAGCTCACTGGTAAGTGCTGCTCTTTTGAGCTATTTTTAGAACAGGTGTGAACTGGTCCTTACGGGCTACCTGGTGACCGCGGGCACCGCGTTGGTGACCCCTGCCCTAGTATATACAATAATATAAACCAAGTCATTTAGGATTATTTCATATCTTCATTTAAATAAAAATATATTTTTATCTTTTTTAGATACAGTCAATAAATAATGTGAACATGTATCATAACATGGAAATCTAAGAGAACGTGTTGTGGATGATTGTGGACTGGGAATTTTTTTAATTTAATTTTTTTACACATTTTTATTAAAAAAAACAAAAAAAAACGTTTTTCCGACGATTTCTCTTCTTAGTTATTATTTCTCCGGCTGTAAAAAAGACCCGCTCA